>NC_086153.1:89759751-90062781 GCF_035149785.1 Candoia aspera | reverse complement strand
GGCAGCAGGATTCGACTCAGCTGGACTTCGTGGCTGGACAGCAAGGCAAGACTCGACTGAGCTTCATGGCAGGGTGGTAAGGCAAGACTCAGCTGGGCCTCATGGCAAGGGAGCAAGGTACAGGGCAGGGCTTCAAGAATGATTCCTGCTTTTCTTCTCTGTTGGAAGCTGTTAGCTCAGTGGAACGCTTGTCTCCGGCAGCCCGGTCCTTGTGCTGCCTCCCTTTTATTTTGTTCCCTTTGTGCCATTTCTCCTCTGGAGCCAATCGAGCTACTTTTTGCTTGGTGAGCTTTTCGGCTTGCCTTTCCTTTGTGCTGATTGGTGGCTTTGAATCCAGCTCCTGGTTTTGTCCAATCAGCTGCTTAGGACTTTCTCGCTCTGCTGAGTCACTCAGAGTTTTGATTTCCCTGATTTGCCTAGCATAGGTTTTGATTTCCCCTTCCTCAGCCTCAGAGTCAGACTTGACCCTTACATATGAGTGGCTCTGTTGTTACCTCTTTTAAATGTAACCCCAGCTATTGACTGAAAAAAAGAATCCGTGAAACTGAAATAAGTTTTAAATGGTTCTTTGGACAATATGCAGGTAGTGACAAGAGCAGATTGTTTCTTTCTACAGTATACACAGTTTGATCCTTCGAAAAAGAACAGAATATCAACACTGTATCATATTGTCAACCACTAACCCAAGAATCAGTAAAGTTCTTCACAAGCAAATGTATTGCATGGCCATGTTGGTAGAATGTCAGTGCTGTCAGTTAGGAGGATTGTAATTTTCAATATTCTGCAGCTGATAAATATTTAGGAAATTAGAAGGGATGTGTAGATCAGCCAAGATCTTAATTCCAGAGTTGAGATTTGGAAGTGACAAGATTAAATTCAATTCTGAGATTCAAAATTGCATACAAATCAATTCAAGATTAGAGTCGATAAAAATATAAATATATAACATAGTCTTTACTGGGAAAACACCAATATACCTGCAGTTACTTTATTTTCTGACAGAATGACATGAAAAGAGCAGTGATAATAGATCTAAAGGAGGCCTACCATATATAGGCTGCAGAAAGCTGGATGACCCCTAGATGGCAATTTCTATATTTCTTTGCTGCCATCTAAGGGTCATCTTGATTTTTGCAGCCTGTATATGGTAGGCCTCCTTTAGAGATTATTAATCTTGCAATGGTTCACCTAATTAGCTTCAAGCATGTTACCACACTCAGTCTTTCAATATCTCCTTTATACCTCTTTAAAGACAAAGAGAAGAGGGAGGAGAAATGGACAGCACAATAGCCTCCAATTGTCCAGCAGACAGTCTGTAGAAAACTTTTCCAGAATCAATGTGGAAAGTTGTTGTTTATTCGTCCAGTCACTTCCGACTCTTCGTGACTTCATGGAACAGCCCATGCTGGAGCTTCCTGTTGGTCGTCGCCACCCCCAGCTCCCCCAGGGACGAGTTCATCACCTCTAGAATATCATCTATCCATCTTGCCCTGTTTCTGCTCTTAACTATTTTATCGAGATTTGTCATTGCTCTCCTCTCAAGAATTAAACGACTTCTGATTTCCTGGCTGCAGTCAGCATCTGCAGTAATCTTTGTGCCTAGAAATACAAAGTCTGTCACTGGCTCTACATTTTCTCTCTCTATTTGCCAGTTATCAATCTGTGGAAAGTATCTCACTCCAATTTGAAAACAATTTTTTTTAAAGAAACAGTTTAAATAGTAAGCTTGTATTAAAATCAAAGGGTTACCATTCTCTGACAATTTCCTTTTTTGAGCTGGAAATTTTGTTGGCCTGGCTCACTGGCAATGTTAATCAATGACATATTCTGTGTTGCTTGGTCAAATATGCACACACTCATATAACACACAATACAGCACAATTTCAGTAAAGATAGATGGATATTGACAGACACAGACACAGACACAGACACAGACACAGACACAGAGGTTAAGGCAAAGGACTACAAACCAGGAGACTGAGAGTTCTAGTCCTGCTTGAGGCATAAAAGCCGGCTGGGTGACCTTGGGCCAGTCACTCTCTCTCAGCCCAACTCACCTCACAGGGTGGTTGTTGTGGGGAAAATAGGAGGAGGAAGGACTATTAGGTATGTTTGCCACCTTGAGTTAGTTATAAAAATAATAAAAGCAGGATAGAAAATAAATAAAATAAATAGACACAGACACAGACATAGTGTTTCCATCACGTGTGTATGTCTATAATGCACAATGTTGTAAAGAATTGGCTGTAAAGCACTGAAGATGTTGCCTAGTCTGGCAATGAAACGTCTGCAAAAAAAAAAAAAAAAGGCTCAGAGAGCACCAAGGTCTCCACAGAATTGGCTGTACATAATAGTCTAAAAACGTGCACATTATATCAGACCTTATCATGTAATGAAGAAGAATCACTCCCTTAGTAAAAGCAAGACAAAGAAGGGGTAGAATACAAGTAAATGAAAGAGAATGGAAGAATGAGACTGAAGGAGATGAAGAACTGCAAGCAAACTGGACACAAAGTCCAGCAGCATGATACCACTGGTTATATTGAATGAGAGATAAGGAAGAATAAGGATAAAATCTAATATTTGGGGAAAGATAAGAAGATCAAAGAAGCAAAAGAAAAATATTGAGATTCTTTTTTTTAATCACACGGTTCTCCAGGAAGGTATCTGTAGGAAAATATCTAAAAAAAAAAATCAACATGGGGGCCACAATCGCTCAATCAAAGCGCTGATATTTTTGACACATGTTGCACATTTGACACACATAAAATGAGTGGGGCTTTGATTCCAGAGTTGTGACCACCATCTTGATTTTTTTTTTTACTTCCCCTGAAGATGCCCCTCTTTCCAAGTGAATCTGCCTAAATAAATTCTTACAGAAGATCCCCTCAAGGGCTTTGATAGACAAGATCTGCAAAGGTGATAAGACTCATTGGCCAGCCATTCATATCAATATTAGAAAGCTCATTGTACCATCCAACCTCTTGTTGGATGGTCTCTCCATATATTAAAGGAAATCCGCAAAAGTGTTTGAGATGCTGTAAGCCAGAAAGTCCACTGAACGTCTGAATCAGTTTCATATCGTTTTGAGGAGATGCTATTCAATGCCTTGAATTGATCGAAGATTTAATTCAAAGGATTGATTTAACTGAATCTTCTTTGAATCAAATCACCCCTTACAGTCCGGCAATGTCCTATAGCTACTGATTACTTGTATTGTTTAATTATCTGTATAAATATGTTTGCAGTATTTTGAAAAGAAGCATTGATTGAAAATATAGTTCAATCCATTTTTCAGTTCAGAAGGGAGTTGGTCATTTCATTCCCTTTTCCAATTTTATTTTGTAGTGATGAATTTATAAAGCACCAAGAGTCTTTAACTGTGACAGGGAAAATCCAATAAATAAATTAATTCTGGAAGCCATCTAAGCAGTTCCAATAATCTTGGTTGCACTAGGTTCATTCACACTTAGCATATTGAAACAGATATTAAAAGTATATAAATGTGGGGTTAATGGGGGAGGGGGCGAAGGGGAGATTGTCTTATGTTCCTAAATATAGTATATATCCATTAGTTGGAATGGAAGTGCTAAAAATATAGAAGAATGCCAGATTCCTGTTATTTATTGAAAATTCTCTTCAGCTCTATATAGTATGCCAAATCTATGATGGACATGATAATGGGAGGAAATAATCTTTGGCACATTAGAAAGGACTGCTGAAGTGATTTCACATTCTGTGCTTGAATGTTGCCAGACTATAATGGCTACTAATGTCGCCTTTTATTTACAGATAATGATTCATAGATAATGGTAAAATCCTACAAAGACAACAGAATTCAGAAAAGGATAACCAGGCCAGAAATATAAAAGCTGATAATTGTTCCTTTTGTTCCTAGAGCTTAGGTACATTAAAATATCAGCATTCTTCACTCCATGCAACCTCCTTGTGAAGTTGGAAATTTTAAGATTTTCACCCATATTTACCTTTTTGCATTGAAAATTTAGAAATTACTTAGGATTTTAGCCAATAGAATGTGCCATTTGTAGATTTTGTAAAAAAAAAAATCAACACAAACCACTGTTAAAAAAGAAAATTATCAGCATGCAGAAGCAAGGCTGGTTCCCAAGCAGAGCCATGAATTTCACATTTCACTTCACTTGCGTTCACACAACAGACCCTTTCTCCAGTTTTCAGGAGGATTTACAGTAAAATGTAGCACATTCATGGGCCCTCCAAGTGGTAATTGAGGTAGGTTCTCTCCTCTATTTTTTAAATTTTGTTCTGCAGGTGCTTCAAGCAGAAATAACAAAACAAAATACTGGTTCAAGGTGCTTTGGTTGCCATATTCTTAAATGAAGCAGGCTCAATAGTAGTCCAAGTAGGAGGAAAACACAAAGTTACAGTTAGTGGTGTACACAGTTTGGGTGCCCCACTGTTTATACATATGACACTGCTGTTGGGCAGGCACCCAGTCTCTTTTCAGGTGCAATTCAAGGAGCTGGTTATCGCCTTTAAAGCCCTACATGGCACAGGACCAGGTTATTTATGGGACTGCCTGTCCCTGAGGGTATCTGCCCATTCCACAGGGTCAGATACAATGGGTGCTCCAGGTCTCTTCCCTTAAATGTTGCCATCCAGTGGTACCTAGGACTTGTGCCTTTTCCAAAGCAACCCCTGCCCTGTGGAATACGCTTCCCACTGGGATCCAGCCATCCCCCACCCTTTTAGCTTTCCAGAAGGCTGTACAGAGCTGGCTCTTCCATTGCTTGCTGGGATAGGGTGAGCTTGGACCTTGGAGGTTTTTGGACCTTGGAGATTTTCTTTTTTTGTATGCATCGGTGAAGGATGGTGGAAACCCCAGGTTTTTGCCTTTTTGCTGTTTTGCATTTATTGTTTTTATTGTTTTGGGATTTTTATTGCTGTTGTGAGCCACCCAGGGTTGTGTTTCTTAAGATGGAGGGCCATCCAAATACATAAATAAATAAACAGATGTGTGGCTGGAGAGTGTTCAGGTAATCTTAGAATTAAGAATATATGGGCCACTTTGAAAGATAAATTGTGCTGGTGCTGTTATTGTAAGGCTTTAAAAATAAATCTCTTACCATCAATTAAAAGACAAGGATCTTCTCTTTCTAGTAATAAAGTTCAGTGCTCATGCCCTCAAAGTAATCATCATCACTGTCTTTTTGAGGAACTGAATTTTCTCTGTTCTCCTACTCTCGAATAAATTTTTATCTCAAAGATGAACACAAGGGAGCACAACACTATTGTCCATCCCAAGGGTACCTGCTACCTCCCTAATAGCAGTTTATGCATAATCTACACAACTGTGTCATTAGAGTTCTATGAAGACCAAGTCAGGTATCTATAATCAGATGACAGCAAAGATATTTGATGGATGTCCGATACAGGCTCAAGAGCTTTATTGTATCAGTTCTGAACTTGATCTGGTAGGACTTGAGTGGCAATGTTGCTGGCAATTCTTATTGGAAAGATTATCACTGTAAAATAATGGTGGCCTTCTGCATGACAGCCCACTGGGATTTGTTTTGAAGCAGACACAATGAAGTTAGGATCCAGCTGTCATCATAATGTTTCTTTTCCCTCAGTAACATAAACATGATTCCATGTTTTGTTCTAATGGGGAATTTCCATAGGTAGATCCTGGGCTTTACAGCAGTTTTGAGGCTGATACTCTGTGGTTTTGTGAATCAGACTTACCAACTATTTCAGTCAATAAACTGCAGTTCAACAAACCTGAGCCTGATGAACACTTATCAATTTAAATTAATGTTAGTTGACAGATCAGTATAGAACATACTCAAATCCAGTTTAAATCAGAATGTTAAAAAGCTTTAGGTTGCAATTTGTAGTCCCAACTGTTAAATTAAGTTAAATATGCAAATAAGGACTCGGAGACCTTGAGGCAGACAGTCAAAAGGCTAGAATGTTTTAGAAACTTTTTAAAACATTCCTTCTACATAGTTACTGGATTCTTGTCATACCTGTCATTTCTCTGTTCAGTAACTTTTTATTGTATCCATCCAAATCTTCATTTTAGGCTGCATTTTCATTTTATAACTACATTATAATGTTAAGAATACCGAACACAAACATACAAGCAAATTAAGTATGAACAGACATAAAGGATAAAGCCATGAGAAACTCTGACACTAAATACTCCTTGCCAATATGCTACTTATTATTCTACATTATAATTGGTAGCATATATTATTTATTTATGAAATGCGCCACCTAAGTCCATCTGGACTCTAGATGGTTTACAACATATATGATAAAATACAGTAGTAATAATAATACAGAAATATAAAATATAAACAACATAAGTATAATAAAAAATTAAAACTACTATCAGTTTATCAATCACTTTGTGTCTTGCTAGAACCATAGTTGATGTAATGGTGTGATAGGCACGGTGGAGCAGGCCACTTGCCAATAGAGGTCATTATAATTATTTTGATATTTCCATGCTAGTTAAAATGTTGCTTATTTGAATTTCTATTTGGAAATATTACTTGGATGGAAGTAGGTCTGTGTGAAATACTGGACACTATCCCCATGAGGCTCATATTCACTGAACTAAGCATGTATACATTTTGGTATTTTGCCAACTTCTAAGATTCAAAGAAGGACATTTTTTTTTCAGTTATCCCCTACTCACTTCAGGGCACTGAGTTGTCATGGAAGTTGTTCAGAGCGTCTAAAGAACTAAAACTCACTGCCCAAGTAATGGGAGTGAACAGTGCCTTTCCAAGATTGCACAGATCCTGTCAAGCCTATCTAGTCAACTATACATTCAGTTTCTGTAGAAGGTCTGCAGCAAGAAAGCATGGGCATACACAATTATGTTTGCAAAGGCTTCCCAATAGCTCATAACCTGCACCAGCCTTCATCTGTAAGGCTTCCTTAGTGCAGATATCCTTTCTGAACCCAGGGCTAATTTTGCAGAGGAGGTACCTCCAGTGTGACTTTGGAAGGGTGCACAGATTTCTGTTGCTCTTACAGGAAATGTTAATTATATAATGTCTGAACAAGCCTGGAGCTTGTATTATACAATGGTCCTGCAAAAGGTGGAGCTAGCCTAGAGATAATATTCAGATAACTGAAAAGTAGCTCACACTAGTTTTCTGCAGGAGCAATGATGTTATGTGGTTTTGAAGGACTACAGTAGAAGGTATGATAAACATTTATGATATTTCATCTCTCCTCCTGCATCTGATACTCTTCTTAGAAATTCAGTAGATATTCTTTATGATTGAACTTCAGACTGAAAATCCAGTTCTATGACTCAGGGCTATGAAGGATTGGAAGGAAGGGCAAGTTGTTTGTTATCTATGTAATATGCTTTCTACTCTTAATAGAAGGAAAATACTTCTATACTTAAAAGAAAATGGAATTCAAAGACATAATATGTTAAACTGACAGAGACTAATGCAGCAGACAGCATTCAGCCTTTGCTCTAACCCAGTGTTTCTCAAACTTGGTGTAATGAATGCCTGTTCTAAAACACTCTCAGACTCATGAGCAGGAATGCAAAGATATCTGATTTATTAAAGAATAGTATGCAGAATCACAGAGAAATCTGAGAATGATGAAAGCACGCCAAATGCAAACTAAAAACCCTCGGTACAAATGAGATCCTTCCCCACGTAGAATCTTCCCAGGCTCACAATCCCAGGTGCTCCTAACGGCTTCTGATGGTCCACGGAAAAGTCCTTGAACAGAGCACATAACCCAAACACATTCCATTGAAATGAACATAGATACAGAGCCTGGCACAAGGTTTCACAGCAGCTCCCTCCCAACAGAAACGTGCATCAGCACCATGGCACGTGAAACGTTACGATGTACAGTGCACATTGAAACAGTGAACATGACATACTGCCCCCCCAAAAGAAAGAAAACACTAAGCAGCAGGCTTTAAAGGGTACGCCAAGTGGAAATGGCGAATTAAATCAGGAGCATTAATGCGGCGAGCAGACAGCCATTCAGGATGAGGAAAGTGTTTCCATTGGACCAGATACTGGAGGGTGCTGTGAAGCTTGCGAGAATCAATGACCTCTTTGACCTCAAAGTGCTGTTGGCCATCAATCATGATCGGAGCAGGAGGAGGAGGTTGGGGATGCCAGCGGGAAGAGTGGTGGACAGGCTTGAGCAAGCTGCAATGGAAAACAGGGTGCAAGCATTTCAAATTGTGAGGCAGATCCAACTTAACAGTAACTGGATTGATCAGACCAACCATAGGGAAAGGAACAATGAACTTGGGAGCAAGTTTTTTAGAGGGTTGCGGGGACTTGATGAATTTGGTAGATAGATACACTTGATCCCCAATCTTGAAATCATGTTGCAAAGAACGATGCTTATTGGCTTGAAACTTGTAAGCATCCTGGGCATCAGCCAAAGCCTGTCGAATCACCGGGCAGGAATCAGCAAGCTTAACAGCCCAGTCAGAGGCAGAACATGTTTGGGGAGGGGGTTGTGGCAGTTCAGGGATGGGAACAAAGTTGTGACCAGAAACCACACAAAAAGGGGTTTGCCCAGTACTCTGATGGACAGCATTGTTGTAAGCCCCTTCAGCAAAAGGCAGCAACTCCACCCAATTGTCCTGATGGTAGTTAATGTATGCTCTAAGAAATTGTTCAAGGGCAGAGTTCAAAATCTCAGTAGGTCTGTCAGTCTCAGCATGGGACGAGGTGGACAGCACCTGTTTGGTGCCAATCAATTTTAAAAATGATTTCCAAAACTGGGAAGTAAACTGTGTCCCTCGGTCACTGACCAAATGGGAGGGGCTACTGTGGAGATGGTAGATGTGGATGAGAAATAGGCACGCCAATTGCGGGGCTGACGGGATGGACGCACATGGAATGAAATGGGCTTGTTTGGAGAAAAAATCTTTTACAACCCAAATGACAGTTTTCTTCTGACTGGGAGGAAGATCCACAATAAAATCCATAGAAATCTCATCCCAGGGATGGGATGGGCTGGCCACAGGCTGCAGAAGCCCCTGCGGTTTCCCCCCTTTTCGCTTTGACATTGCACAAACAGGACAGGAAGCCACATAGTCTTTTACATTGCATCTTAAGGTGGGCCACCAGAATTGACGATGAACCAAATGCAATATTTTAACAAAACCAAAATGCCCAGCAAGTTTATCATCATGGGAATGCTGTAAAATGTCAGGTTGTAAAGTTTCGTGTACATAAAGGCGGTGTTGCACCCATGCCAGACTGTTTTCAAAAGAAACAGTGTCTTTATTAGCTAGCAGCCAAGTGTCAGATTTCAGCACCTGGAGAAAGTCTTTCTGTAATTGGCAAGGAACTTGCACTTTCTGCTTCCCAAACTGGGTTGGGGGGCGGGGATGCCTCCGGGTGACAGCAACTAAGCCCAGTTGTGGTTCAGTGAGAACAGTCCCAACCACATCTGCCACATGGTCAAGGTCCTGAGGTAAATGTGACAAAGCATGGGCCAGAAAGTTTTTCTTTCCTGGAATAAATTTTAACTGGAGGTTAAAGCAACCGAAAAATTGAGCCCAACGAATTTGTTTAGGACTGAGACGCCGGGGGGTGCGGAGGGCTTCCAAATTCCTGTGATTGGCCCAAACCTCGAAAGGGCATTTAGCGCCTTCCAGGAGGTGACGCCAGGCTTCCAAAGCGGCTTTTACAGCAAAAGCCTCCTTTTCCCAAACATGCCACCAGTGTTCGGTTTCAGAAAATTTCCTGGACAAATAAGTGCAAGGTTTTAAGTGATTTTCAGAATCCCTCTATAACAAAATAGCCCCAACTGAGGAGTCAGAAGCATCAACTTGGACCACAAAGGCATTCAGGATCAGGGTGCTGTAGAATAGGCTCAGCAGTGAAGAGGGTTTTTAACTTCTCAAATGCTGCCTGGCATTCAGGCGTCCAATTCAGCACTGCCCCAGGGTTGTTTACCTTGCGTGTCTTCCCCAAGCCCTTGGTACAGAGTAAATCAGTGAGGGGCAAAGCAATCTCAGCGAACCCCTGGATAAATTGGCGATAGTAGTTACTGAACCCGAGGAAACTTTGCAATTGCCTCCGGGTGCGGGGACGTTCCCAACTTAAAATCGCCTGAATTTTTGCAGGGTCCATTTCAATGACCTTGTCAGACACCCTATAGCCCAGATAGTCAAGTTGGGTCTTGTGACACTCACATTTGGAAAGCTTGGCATAAAGTTTGGCATCTCTAAGCTTGCTTAACACCTGTTTGAGGAGGTGTTCGTGTTCCTCCTTGGTTTCAGTGTAAATGAGAACATCGTCTAAATAAACCAGGACCCCTTTAAACAAATGATCATGTAATACTTCATTAATCAATTGCATGAAGACTCCAGGTGCCCCCGCCAACCCAAAAGGGAGGACTTTGTACTGAAATGAACCCAGTGGACAATTAAAAGCAGTTTTCCACTCATCTCCAGCTTGTATGCGGATGCGGAAATAGGCTTCATGAAGATCGAGCTTGGAGAAAATCTTGCCCTTAGACAAGTGAGCTAACATGTCCTTCGTGAGTGGAAGAGGGTACTTGTTGCAAATTGAGATGGAATTTAGCCCCCGATAGTCCGTACAGAGTCGAAGTGTGCCATCTTTCTTTTCCCAGAATAGCACAGGGGCCCCAACTGGGGAATTTGCAGGTTCAATAAACCCCCTTGACAGATTTTTGTCAATAAAGTCCCGTAATGCCTCAAACTCCTTCTGAGTCATTGGATAAAGTTTCGGCTTGGGCAACTGAGCATTGGGAACCAACTCTATTGCACAGTCAATTTTCTGATGGGGGCGGGGGGGTAGCTGATCTGCTTCCATTTCCCCAAAGACATCTGCAAAGTCTTGGTATCGATTGGGCAAGCCTTCTAAATGTGCCAAGCTAGGGCGTGGCATGGCAATTGCAGCCCTTCCAACCCCCGCACATGAAGCTCTCTCCACTGTAGGAGCTTGGTAAAAGCCATCCTTAAAAGTCACCGTTCTGTGTTCCCAGTTTATATATGGGCTTCGATAGGTCAACCAGGGGATCCCCAGAATTACCCAAGGGATTGACAACAGGTGCCACTACAAATTTTAAAGTCTCACGGTGGCTGCCCATTTGCATTGTGACAGTTCCAGTGAAATGGGTTTCCGCCCCCCCCCCCCCGCCATTGAACCATCCAACTGTGTAAAGATCAAAGGCTGCTGGAGGGGGAAGCTAGGCAGGTCCAAAGCAGCAACCAGATCAGGGTGAATTAGACACCTGGAACACCCAGAGTCAGCTAAAGCCCAGACCTCTGTAGTCTTTGTGCAGGAGCCCAATTTCACTTTTACTGCTAAAGTGGGACAGTCAGCACTCACCATAGCATCCTCGCACCCATCCTCCTCCACCTGCTCGCAGGTGCTCTTCATGGCAGGTGGCTGGCATTTCCTGCGGCTCCTTAGAGTCATCTTCAGCCTCTCCCGAGAAGTATAATACTTCCTCAGCATCAGCTGCCCCCTTGGCTGCTGACATCCACCGCGAGGGGTGGGGGTGATTTGGCCGGCAGCTTGCCCACTCGATCTCCTGCCTTGGCTTTTGGGCAATCAGCTGCTTGATGCCCTTCCTTTCTGCATCAGAGACACTGACCCCTCGCATAGCGCCGATCTCTCTCCTCTTCCCAGGCTCTATAGCCTGGCCGGGCAGCAGTTGCGGCACTTCGGGGTCCCCTCATGGTGGCTGGTGGTTTTTCAGGTCATCTGGTTTGCATGAAGGTATGCTGGGCATGCTCAGCCTTGCCGGCCAGACAGATCCATTCATACAATGTCTCTGGGTCGTCTCTACACAACGCCCACTGCAGGATGTCCCTGTTGAGTCCCTCTTTAAACCGTTCTATTAAGGTTGACTGAGACCAGTCGGGGATTTTCCCAGCTAAAGCCTTAAACTCCAGGGCATAATCTGCTACAGACAGCTGGCCCTGGGTAAGATCCTTCAGTGCCTTCTTAGCTCTTGCCTTGGCCAGAGGATCCTAAAATGCAGCTTTAACGCCCCCATGAAGTCCTCGAAATACTCAAGTTCAGGGGAGTCAGCCTCACTTAATTGAACATACCAGTCAGCTGCTCAACCCTTCAACTTGGTGGCAATGGCAGTTATCTTAGCCTCTTCGGAAGGGAAGTATGCTCCAAACTGCCTCATGTAACTTTTAGCATTGGTTAGAAAGAAAGATAACTTGGTTGGATCCCCATCAAACTTGACAGAAAAGTCTTTCACCCCCACTCCTGTTGGAGCAGAACCAGTGGCTGCGTGAGTGGTTGGGCCCCAGGTTACGGTAGTTGTCGCTCTGCGGGGTGGAGATTCATTCCAGAGCTGTCTCTGGCCCTGCTCCACCGGCAGTCTGGGTGGGAGGATGGGGGATGGTTGCGTGAAGCTGGGACCTCCATCGTGCCTCCCCTGCCTCCCCAATGATAGAGACAAGTTTCTTATCATGTACTCCATTGATTCTATTTTGGCCTCCACCACTCTTAGCCTTTCAGGGGTTTGAGATTCCTCCCTCCCTCGAGTGTTAGGCTGTCTCTCCATTGATAGCGTGGTAGATTCTACATCTGGGGTCAGCGGGAACAGATGCTTCCAGGACGCCTGGGATGTCCCTGGCTGGGGTTCTCCCATTGCATCCCAGGTGATCAACTCTGCGGGCGATTTGCTGGGTGCCGGTTGCTCTGGTTCTCCCCCATCATTAGATTCCTCCACCTCAGGGCTGGAACTCGAATCCTGCCAGAAATCTGAAGGTTCTGGGGTGAGGCTCAGTTCTCCGCTCTTGACTGTCGACTCGGGCATCAAGCTAGCTGGCTCCTCAAGTCCCCCGGTTGTGAGCTTGGACTCAGCCATCGTTAACTATTTTCCCTCACAAGAAACTGATCTTGGTAGGAGCTAACGGTACAACTTTGGTGATTCTCAGCTTTATGTAATGAATGGCTATTCTAAAACACTCTCAGACTCATGAGCAGGAATGCAAAGATATCTGATTTATTAAAGAATAGTATGCAGGATCACAGAGAAAGCTGAGAATGATGAAAGCACGCCAAATGCAAACTAAAAACCCTCGGTACAAATGAGATCCCTCCCCCCATAGAATCTTCCCAGGCTCACAATCCCAGGTGCTCCTAATGGCTTCTGATGGTCCACGGGAAAAGTCCTTGAACAGAGAAAATAACCCAAACACATTCCATTGAAATGAACGTAGATACAGAGCTTGGTACAAGGTTTCACAGAAGCTCCCTCCCAAACAGAAACGCGCGTCAGCGCCATGGCATGTGAAACGTTACAATGTACAGTGCACATTGAAACAGTGAACATGACACTTGGCAACTTTAAGATATGTGGACTTCAACTCCCAGAATTCCCCAGCCAGTCTGGCTGGGGAATTCTGGGCATTGAAGTCCACACATCTTAAAGTTGCCAAGGCTGAGAAACACTGCTCTAACCCTTCTCTTCTCCTCTCGCCTCTCCTCCCCTTGCCTCCCCTCCCCTCCTCATAGGTAGGGCAGAAATAACAGTTTCAATAACTTTCTTCCTTTCTCCCTCTTGCTGTGCTGTGACCATGATTCAGTCCAGTTCATCCTCCATTCACAAAGCTATTTTTAACACCCGTGCTAAGTAGTAAAATCTTCCCAACATACTCAGTTAGTAAGTCTTCTTCCCTCCCTCCCTCCCTCCCTCCCTCCCTCTGTCTCTCCCTTAAATAGAAACAAATGCTGAACTGACAGTATGGGAGGGTCACTGCTCTGGTTACACAGGATGAATTCTTCTCTCTGAGATTTTCCAAACAGTTCTAACAATAACAGAGGATGCAATTTAGTACCTTCAGACTCAATGGAAACATGCCATTTTAAAAGCCTGAAGCAGAAGCCAGAAAAATGTTGGGAACAACAAATAAAAAGGTTCCCTTTGTACTCTCCTGAATTAAACTTTGGTTTATTAAAGCAAATTGTATGCCCTGCTTGTAGATTCTGAGAAAAAAAAATGTGTTCATGATAGTGCCCAGAGTAAATAGTCCAGTGTGGATATTATTTTATTCCCTTAATTTGGCACATCTAGAGAAGAACAGCTATGTGCGATTGCTGTTTGTTGATTTTAGTTCAGCATTTAATACGACCATTCCTCAGCATTTGGTAGACAAATTGGGCTCTCTGGGTTTTAGTACTCCTTTGTGTAGCTGGCTACTTGACTTCCTCACTGATAGACCCCAGTCGGAAACAATATCTCCAGCCCTATTTCCTTGAGCATTGGTTCTCCTCAGGGCTGTGTCCTGAGCCCACTGCTGTTCACCCTGATGACCCACGACCGTTGTGCCAGGTTTACCACCAGTTCTGTTGTGAAGTGTGCGGATGATACGGTGGTGGTGGGTCTTATCAGGGATGACAGTGACTGGGCTTATAGGGAGGAGGTGAAGGGTTTGGTGGAGCAGTGTAATATAAACAGCTTGGTTCTAAACGTGGAAAAAACCAAGGAGATGATTGTCGACTGTAGAAAGAGCCGGCCCAGCCACACTCCACTCTTTCTTAATGACATAGCTCTGGAGTCAGGCAGTAGCATCAGGTTCCTGGGGGTGCAGATAACGAACAGTCTGACTTGGTCTCTTAATACTGCATCCTTGGTAAAACGAGCACAGCAGCACCTGTATTTCTTGTGCTGGATGAGGAAGGCACATCTTCCACCTGCCATCCTCCTTCCTTTCTATAGAGGCACTATAGAGAGTGCATTGACCAGCTGTATTTCTATCTGGTTTGGAGGCTGTAGTGCTTCAGATAGGAAGCCTGTGCTGGGGGCAGCAGAGAAGATAATTGGGATCTCACTGCCTCTCATCCAGGATGTAGCACATACACGCTGCCTGTCCAGAGCCCAAAATATTGTCAGCAACCCCTCCCACCCTCATTACGGCTTGTTCTCCTTGTTGCCCTCTGGGAAAGGTTCTGCTGCATCTGATGCAGAACAGCCAGATTAGGCAACAGTTTTGTCCCCTGGGCTGTTAGACTCCAGAACTCTTAATAATCCCCTCTCATTTCATTGTGGCACATGTTGTATGTAGGACCATGATATTTATTAGGGATAATGATTAGGGGAGTGGAATGGTAAATGAATGAATGAATGAATGAATGAATGAATGAATGAATGAATGAATAAATAAATAAATAAATAGTAATTGCAATGGAATTTCATTTTAATGTTCACCTTGGTGTATAGTGGAATGACAATAAAAGTGTATTCTGTTTTGTTCTGTTCTTAAGACAATTTGCTTCAGTCAGTCATATATTCAGATGGGTTGGGACTGCATCTCTCAAGAGTCTTCAGCCAACACTGAATGTAGAATTCTGGGAGTTGTAGTCCTAACATATTTGGAAGTGTTGGTTCAGAAGCCCTCATGCAATATTAGGGTACACAAAGAAAAGCATGTGAGTGGTTATGGGACTGATTACATCTTCTCTTTCACGCACTTCATATGACCCACTGTCCATACATGTAATGGTCCATGGAGGAAAAGGCAAATAACTGGCGTTATATACATTGAGAACCTCAGTTCAGATTGACTAGAAAATGAATGACTTCCTGTTTAGTAAATATCTTAACTAATCACCTATACTGTTACACCACAGCGAAGGTAGGGCTGAAATCCTTAGAAGCTGAAATCTAAGGCTCCAGAACTTAGTGAGGATTCAGTCACCGCACTGCTACCAGTAGAAAATGGTGATGAATAGTCAGATATAAATGCCTAAACCAGTATTTCTCAACATTGGCAACTTTAAGATGGGCAGACTTCAACTCCCAGAATTCTCCAGCCAGCATGCTGGCTGGAGAATTCTGGGAGTTGAAGTCTGCCCATCTTAAAGTTGCCAACGTTGAGAAACACTGGCCTAAACTGACATGAGCATGCTAAGGGTTGACAGCTGCAACAAGGTTGCAGGAGCATTGTTAGGCTCCTATTCATCCCCTCAAATACCTCAAACTTTCCCTTATGAAAAGTTAGAAGTAGAAAGCCCAGATTTTGTGTTATTAAACACACATATATACACACATAACAGAAGAACAAACAACCTGGTAGCTGTGGCACCACTCTGAACATCAGAAATATTACTAAAAGAAAATGCTTTATATTGAAGATTCATTTAAATATTCCCTTTAAGTTACTCTATAGGGCTTACGAACTTTGTAAAAGAAGGGCTCAAAAAGTGGAAATCTCCTGTAAGAACTGACACCTTCATGAAAAGCTTTTCAAATCTTTTATTCTTAATATCAGAGCCCTGGCAGTTTGTTTTTTTTAATTGCACGTGATAGGTAAGGATCCACTTTTGCCTCTTCGTTCCAGTCACACAGGCTGTGTTTTCCAATGCATTCATGGCACAATACACGTAAGATCAGTATACAGAGCATTTTAGGAATCAAATCTGAAATGAAACCACAATTCTTCTTACTAGGCATAATTCCAAAAAAATATTAACAAAAAATACCACAATTTACTGAGATACATGTTCACAGCAGCAAGGAGTAATGTAGCACAACATTAGAAAAGAGTTATGTTACCATAGATATCAGACTGGGAACTTAAACTTGGAGAATATGCAGTAATGGCAAAAATTAACAGCATATATTCGCAACAGAAGTCTAACCAAATTTAAGCAAGAATGACTTCCATACATACTATATGTTATGCAGCAAGGCAAATCTAAGTATCTAGAGCAAAGTTTCTCAACCTTGGCTATTTTACAATGTGTGGACTTCAACTCCCAGACGTCCCCAGCCAGCAAGAGTGGCTAGGGAATTCTGGGAGTTGAAGTCCACATATCTTAAAGTTGCAAGGTTGAGAAACACTGCTCTAGAGTATGACTTTTAAAGGGAAAAAGAACTGACTAAAGAATTGAAATCAGAGACAAACAATTTTGTTTAAAATAAATATTGTACATTAGACAAATTATGACAAAGGGAGAGTTAGAAACTAATATTAATCTATAATGTTTTTATTAGTTTTTTCTTCTATTTTCTTCTGTTTTTAAACAACAAATAGTGGTGACTTTGGCACTTAGCTCAGAGATCTAAATTCGTACTTACACTGTTAAAATAATTTAATGTACTTAAATGTAATTTAATGTTTTCTATAGTTAATTTCTAATCAAAGATAACACCTTGGCAATTCCTTTGTCCACTTATACAAATTATATTTCTGTACCAATTTTTTCTTTATTTTCTCCTTTTGCTTGTTTGCTTTTTTTTTCCTGTTAAAATTCATAATAAAATAAATTTTAATGAACACTCCCAAGAGCACCTACATATTTTCCTTAATTGTTCCTCACCTCTGAAACCAGATGTGTAATATGTATAGGCTAACTATAACCATTGAAAGGAGAAGTGTGAGAACACACAGTACAGCTGAGCCCCTGGAAAAGCAAGGATTTATCAAAGCTATTACAAGGTAAGAATTGCTATTTTCATCTAGTTCTAGAATAACTTTTGATGAAAATAAAATAAACCTTGCATCCTATTTGTTATGCTTGCCTTAATCTTTGAAATTAATTCCACTTCTATACAATCTTGCTGTATATTTCTGGATCCTCCAAAGGACATAAGCTTCCAATCTGACCATAAATTCATTTTAGCAAGTAATTTGCTTGTGCCTGTATTTAGTTAGCTATCTATCTTCCATGTTGCAATGAAGTTTACAAGCTGTTCTATAAGCCAGCAGGGCACATTTTGACCTTTATTTCATGGGGTAGGAGAGAAGGCTGGGCCAAGAGGCTCTAGATTTATGACTGTCAAACTCGACAAAACATACCCATTAGCATCTATGCAGCTGTTTATCTGAAGTTTATCTGTGAAGATCCAAAGCCTGTATACTGTTTACACAGGAGGGGAACCAAATCTTATTTATCATCTCAGAAGGCACTGTGTGTAAATAACAAAACCATGACACCAAATCCCAGAGATGAGTGAGATAAATAAATATCCCAGTGTTCATGAAAAAGGTGCTATTCTTGTTTGCAGCTGTCCCAACTGAAACCTGCGAGGCCATATCAGTAGTGTAAATAGGGCACATGTTTACAAAGCTGGGAATGGGAAGACATGGCAGATTGACAAGTAGGGATGTTTGGACCACAGCTTGGCCCATAACATATATTATCCTCCTGCTAGCCTCTTTTGACATAATGAACCCATTTGAGGACAGCCTGTGACCCCTCACAGAAATCTACCACAGAGCCTTCAATCATTAAGCTTGATATTCTTGGTTCAGATGAACGAAGAGAAAATACTGGTCTGAAATTCCCAATAGTCAACATGAAAAGCCTTTTAGAGTTCATTCATGCTTCTGACATACTTTCTCCATTTCAGTATTTTTGTCTCTCTTGTTATTATGGTTGTCTTGTTTCTTTTTTACTACCTACAAGGCTAGTGCCTTGAAGTGCCCCTCCTACATAATGACTGAAGGAGATCACAGCTATCTGGATTTTATTAGATGGGGTAGTTGAGAAATTGTTTTAGAGGGATTTTTTTGGAATTTTATTATATATTTATTGTTTTATATTGTAAACCGCCCAGAGTCCCTCTGGTTGGAGGAGATGGGCGGTGACAAATTTGACAAATAAATAAATAAATAAATAAATTTCTACCAGATCACAGTCTCTAGTCTGTAAATTATTTGAAGCAGAGCTGGGATGCCTGTTAAAAAGGGTCGGGGGGCTGATCACCCAGCCAAGCCTAACTTTTTAACATTATTGGCACTCCTGCTTCCATGGTTTCCTGAACAGCACAGACTTTTCCCTGTTTATATTCTTCCCTAACCTTCCCTCTAAAACCAGAGCTATATAATTTCTTGGCCAAAAATCTCCTTTGCCTTGGAGAGGTATGCCAGGGCAGTGCTCCCTGAAGTGGATGTGGCCAGGACCATTACTGATTTTGATTTCTTTTAATTTACATTAAATTGAATTGACTATAATACACTTAATATGATTACTATCCTGATTTGAAATTAAAAATGTTCCCATTCTCTCATATGAAAGTTAATATTTGTGAACAATTTTTGGAGACCTTTGGGGCCAAACCCAAGGCTTTTGGGAGCTATTTTACAATGATATTTTAAAATGATAAGCAGGGGCATATGCAAAGGGGTTGTGAATATTTTATATTCAGGGTTTTCATCATGCAGTCAAGATGGCAGCTGTGCCTGCATGATCAAAACCCTGAATGTAAAAAAGAGATGGAGCTTTGATTGCATGGTTGTAGCTGCCATCTTGAATCCACCCCCCGCCCATCCACCGACATCCTTAATTATGAGGCAATAACTGTAGGTGGAATTACAGGTGAATTGAAAGGTAAGAACAACAGTTTTGGCAACAGTAGCCATAGACAGAATGGCCCAACTGTTATGTAACTTAAACCTTTCTAGGTCTGATCACTCCATTCTAGGCACTGTCTCATATTCAACATTCCATGGTCATTAATACAGTGTAGCAGCTTCATTAGGAATTCAGGAATAAGTACTGAGACCATTCAAGTCCTTTCCTATAAGCCATTAATTCAGTTAGACTTTGATAATTTATATTATTTTATCATATCAAACAAACCAATGAACATTTATACCTTTAATTGTAATAATAATGTAATATAACACTTTAACAAATGGAAAGGGAAAGGAAAGACCTGGAAAATAATTATCCTCACTCAACAAAACTAAACCAAACAAAAACCTCCTTAAATTGCTCAAAATTGCCTTTTTTCTTTTTTGAAAAAGGACTAATTTGAATGTTGATAAACAACATGTATCAGCAATCCATTGCTATGAATCAAATGTAGATTAATTCTTCTAAGGTTGCAGAATAATTCACTGGCATTCTTCAAGTTGAAAAAATCTTAGTGTTTTGATATATTCCAAATAGAATATAATCAAGAAAAACATATGCATCGGCTTCTGGTGGGGAACATGGCCAACTGAGCAGCTGTGTCCGCAACCTCCGTGTACAGAACTGACAATGTGGTGCTTTTTTGGGCTCAGGCAAGTTTTTACCTGAAGCCCAGAACTTTTTCATGAATAAAGAAAATGCTCAGAATCATCCCATCTGCTCTCCAAAATGCCATATTGTAGCCAGAGAATCGCAAACAGTGTGCATAAGGATCCGGTAAGAGACAATGTGAGGTGGGGATGTCATCATTTCCAACCCACACTGTAGCCTTAAAGGGACATTAGGTTGAGCCACCCCATTTCTATTCTAAATCACCCAATTTATTTATATATGTATATGTATATATATTCATACCCTAAGAAAGGCTTTCTACAGTAAGAAGAAGCGGACTCTCTTGGTGCTCATCATTATTTCTGGATTAAATTTTTAAAATCTTTTAAAGTTTTGGCTTGTTTTCCCAAGATTAAGAGGAACTGAGAATAAATAATTGCCTCCCTGTTATTATTTTTGTATTGAATTTGAAGGATTTAATATTTTCCTACACGTTGAATTTTCTGTTTCGAATCTCCAGCCTTCTGTTCACTTTCCCTGAGAGCTGCTTGTTAGCACACTTTCTCTTGTCTCAATTTCATTCGGAAACTTTTCACTAACTCATTAACTCCCATCTGCACAAGTCAAGTATCTAGGGGGTGCCATAATCTACATGGAGGATTTCAAGGAGGCTTTTCCAGACTTCCATTGTGAGCTTAAGCAGACTTTCAAAGAGACCTTTTCAGATTGCTGTCGGGCTATTCTGCAGAATATTTGGGACATTGGGGAAGATATTATTTTTAAAGTGTGTCATCTGGCTGAAGATGTTATGGAAGAAGATGAAAATGTTGGCAAGGATGGAAATGTTTCTACTGACAGCGAGACTGAAGTAATGCCAGGCGAAGATTACATTTTGGTGCTGAATGGGTTAAAGTGACAGTCTGAGCTGCAAATTTATTTATTTATTTATTTATTTATCAAATTTGTCACCGCCCATCTCCTCCAACCAGAGGAACTCTGGGCGGTTTACAATACAGAATAAATATGCAATAAAATTCTAATAAAATCCCATTAAAACTAAAACTAAAACAATTTCTTAACTACCCCAGCTCATAAAATCCAAATGGCTATGATCTCTTCAATCATTATGTAGGAGGGGCACTTTAAGGCACTAGCCAACCCCAAGTATGTTGATTCTCCTCCCTGCCCCAAGCCCGGTGGCAGAGCCAGGTCTTCATCTTCCTCCGGAAGGCTAGGAGCGATGGGGCTAATCTCACCTCTGGGGGCAGGATGTTCCAAAGGGTGGGCACTACTGCCGAGAAGGCCCGCCTCCTGGACCCCACCAAATGGAATTCTCTTATCAACGGGGTCCACAGCATGCCCTCTCTGCATGACCGGGTGGGACAGGCTGATGATACGGGGAAGAGGTGGTCCCTCAGGTAACCCGGTCCCATGCCATGTAGGGCTTTAAAGGTGATAACCAACACCTTGAATTGGACCCGGAAGCAAACTGGTATCCAATGCAGCTCATGTAGCAAAGGTGTTATGTGCTCCCTTCTAGGGGCACCAAAAATAGCCCATGTGGCCGCATTCTGGACCAGCTGAAGCTTCCGGATACTCTTCAAGGGTAGCCCCATGTAGAGCGCATTGCAGTAGTCTATATGGTAGATAACAAGGGTATAAGTGACTGTCCGAAGGGCTTCCCTATCCAGGAAAGGGTGCAACAGGTGCACAACACAAATCTGTGCAAAGGCTCTTCCAGCTATAGCTGCTACCTGCTCTTTGAGCAGGAGCCGTGAGTCCATGAGGACCCCCAGATTACACACCGGGTCTGTCTGGGGCAGTGCAACCCCATCCAGAACTAAAGATGACAAAGTCCCAGATATGGAGGAACCCTTAACCCACAGCCACTCCGTCTTACCAGGGTTCAGCTGAAGCCTGTTGTTCCCCATCCAGACCCCCACAGCCCCCAGGCACCGAGAAAGGGCAGTCACAGCATCACTTACCTCACCTGGGATGGAGATATACAATTGAGTATCATCGGCATACTGATGATACCTCATCCCGTGGTGACGGATGATCTTGCCCAGTGGTTTCATATAGATGTTAAATAGGAGAGCAGAGAGAACCGAACCCTGCCGCACCCCACAAAGGAGAGGTCGAGGGTTGGATCTCTCACTCCCTATCACCACCGACTGGGACCAGCCCTGGAGGAAGGAGGTGACCCAGTGTAAAACTACATTGCCCACCCCCAACGCCCTGAGCCAACCCAAAAGGATACCATGGTCAATGCTATCAAAAGCCACTGAGAGGTCAATAAGAGCGAGGATGGATGCACTACCCCCATCCCGCTCCCGCCAGAGATCATCCATAAGTGTGACCAATGCCATTTCTGTCCCATATCCAGGCCTGAAACCTGACTGAAAGGGGTCTAGATAATCCGTTTGCTCCAGAATCCTCTGGAGTTGTAATGCCACCACTTTTTCAACCACTTTCCCCAAAAAGGGGAGGTGGGAGACTGGACAAAAATTATCCAGTACAATAGGGTCCAATAATGGTTGCTTGAGGAGGGGTTGTACCAGCACCTCCTTAAAGGCAGCTGGAAACACCCCCTCCCTCAAGGATGTATTAACCATTGCCTGGACCCAACCACATGTCACCTCCTGAGCTGCTTTCACCAGCCAGGAGGGACATGGATCTAATTGGCAAGTGGTGGCATTTACTGTCTGGAGGATCCTGTCCACTTCCTCAGGTCCAACAGGATCAAACTGTTCCCAGATACAATCCCTTGGTATCTCCACAGACCCTGCCTCATGCTTGGAGTCTAGCATGGAGCGGATCCAAGAGATTTTGTCTTGCAGATGCTCCAAAAACTTCTCTGCATGACCCTGTAGGTGGGTTACTGCACCCACCTTCCCTAAAAGGAATTGAGTGATTTTAAATAGGGCTGTTGGGTGGCATTCTGCAGACACAATAAGAGCAGAGAAGTAATGACACTTCGCCGCTTTTATTGCCACCAGGTAGGCTTTAATAGTGGCTCTAACCAGTGTTTGGTTGGACTCGGTCTTTGTCTTCCTCCAGCGGTGCTCTAGACGTCTCTTAATTCTCTTCAAAGCGCTCAGCTCCTCCATAAACCACAGGGAGCATTGAGCATGATGAGGCAAGAGAGGTCACATAGGTGCGATCCTGTCCAAGGCCCCAGCTGCCTCCCTATTCCAGGTGGTGGTCATGGCCTCCACTGGAACATGCAGCAGATCCCCGGGTATAACTCCCAGCTCCCTCTGAAATCCTGATGGATCCATCAGTCGCCAGGGGCGGACCAATCTAATGAGTCCTTACAAAAATTACAAAAATATTTGTTTTTCTGAGGGAATGTTATGGGAGAGAAGAGAATTTGTGGGAGTTTTTTTTGCTGAGAAGTCTGAGTTTTTAAGGGGGGCAGTCGGGCTGTTTGATTTTTATAAGAAAAATGCCTTGTGTCCAATAGGGAGTTATGTAAATGTCTTGGGATATTTTGAAGTGGGTTAAACATTTGAGAAAGTGTAATTGGATTGATAATGAGGCTATTATGATTTCATTTCTCTTTAATGATTTGGATTAAGATTTCCTGGACTTTTTTAAAGGCTTGTTTGATTTGTAAGTTTTATAAGGTATCTATAAGGTATAATAATGATTGCTTGGTTTTTAGGTTTAATAGGGTTAAGATCATTGTAGCATTATTATTTATAAAAGTAGACAATTTATATGTTTTTATAATTTGATTTTTATTATAGTGGGCAGAAATATATAGAATAGTGGTAGGAAGGAAATAATTAAATAAATGTTTTTTGGGGAGGGAAGTTGATTTAGAATGAATATATATATATATATATATATATATATATATATATATATATATATATATATTATATAAAACAATAGAATAGGAAGGACAAGAGACCTCTTCCAGAAAATTAGAAACATTGGAGGTAAATTCCAGGCCAAAATGGGTATGATCAAAAACAAAGATGGCAAGGACCTAACAGAAGAAGAAGAGATCAAGAAAAGGTGGCAAGAATATACAGAAGACCTGTATAGGAAGGATAACAATATCGGGGATAGCTTTGATGGTGTGGTCAGTGAGCTAGAGCCAGACATCCTGAAGAGTGAGGTTGAATGGGCCTTAAGAAGCATTGCTAATTACAAGGCAGCAGGAGATGACAGCATCCCAGCTGAACTGTTCAAAATCTTGCAAGATGACGCTGTCAAGGTAATGCATGCTATATGCCAGCAAATTTGGAAAACACAAGAATGGCCATCAGATTGGAAAAAATCAACTTATATCCCCATACCAAAAAAGGGGAACACTAAAGAATGTTCAAACCATCAAACAGTGGCACTCATTTCACATGCCAGTAAGGTAATGCTCAAGATCCTGCAAGGTAGACTTCAGCAATTCATGGAGAGAGAATTGCCAGATGTACAAGCTGGGTTTAGAAAAGGCAGAGGAACTAGGGACCAAATTGCCAATATCTGCTGGATAATGGAAAAAGCCAGGGAGTTTCAGAAAAACATCTATTTCTGTTTTATTGACTATTCTAAAGCCTTTGACTGTGTGGACCATAACAAAGTGTGGCAAGTTCTTAGTGGTATGGGGATACCAAGTCATCTTGTATGCCTCCTGAAGAATCTGTATAACGACCAAGTAGCAAGAGTAGGAACAGACCACGGAACAACAGACTGGTTTAAGATTGGGAAAGGAGTACGGCAGGGCTGTATCCTCTCACCCTACCTATTCAACTTGTATGCAGAACACATCATGCGACATGCTGGGCTTGAGGAATCCAAGGCTGGAGTTAAAATGGCTGGAAGAAACATTAACAATCTCAGATATGCAGATGATACCACTTTGATGGCTGAAAGCGAAGAGGAACTGAGGAGCCTTATGATGAAGGTGAAAGAAGAAAGTGCAAAAGCTGGGTTGCAGCTAAACCTCAAAAAACCCAAGATTATGGCAAACAGCTTGATTGATAACTGGCAAATAGAGGGAGAAAATGTAGAAGCAGTGAAAGACTTTGTATTTCTAGGTGCGAAGATTACTGCAAAGGTTGACTGCAGTCAGGAAATCAGAAGACGCTTAATCCTTGGGAGAAGAGCAATGACAAATCTCGATAAAATAGTTAAGAGCAGAGACATCACACTGACAACAAAGGTCTGCATAGTTAAAGCAATGGTGTTCCCCGTAGTAACATATGGCTGCGAGAGCTGGACGATAAAGAAGGCTGAGAGAAGGAAGATCGATGCTTTTGAACTGTGGTGTTGGAGGAAATTCTGAGAGTGCCTTGGACTGCAAGAAGATCAAACCAGTCCATCCTCCAGGAAATAAAGCCAGACTGCTCACTTGAGGGAATGATATTCAAGGCAAAACTGAAATACTTTGGCCACATAATGAGAAGACAGGACAGCCTGGAGAAGATGCTGATGCTAGGGAGAGTGGAGGGCAAAAGGAAGAGGGGCTGACCAAGGCAAGGTGGATGGATGATATTCTAGAGGTGACAGACTTGTCCCTGGGGGAGCTGGGGTTGTTGATGACCAACAGGAAGCTCTGGTGTGGGCTGGTCCATGAGGTCCCGAAGAGTCGGAAGCGACTAAACGAATAAACAACAGCATGTTTATTTCTTACCAACCCTAAGGCAAATCAATTTACTTTTATTCATTGAGGGATCACGAATAAACAACAACAACATGGCAATTATATGACAAGTCCAGACTATGTGAGTTAATATTTCAGCTTCTCTATTGCATCTCTAGAAGCAGAGTGAGCACATCCAATGCTCATTAAACATTTTCTGGGATAATCAATATACTTGGAACAAAATATTCCACTGTAGTAGCCTAATTTTAAAAGAAGAGACACTAAATTTACATTTTAAAGCAAACTTCCCTGATTTACAGGAACAGAATATTCAGGCTTGTTATACCAAAGAACAATCAATAGCACCTAATTCTCACTTACTCCAAACCCTTCAATACTTTCAGAATTTTTCATGGCCTAGGCAAGAAGATCTAAACAAAAAAGATAAGGAGGAAGAGAACATCCTTGATTTCTACTACAGTGTAAGTTTTAAAAAGAAGAGAATATGTATGGCAATTGCCTTCATCATCTAAGGGGTGAATAAAACATGCCCATCATCACTTTTTGGGAACCCCACTGTAACTCAAACCTACTTCAGAAACTTCTAAGACAATCATGTCAAAAACTTTCTCAACATCCACAAATAGAATGATTGCCTGATTCTGTATATTTTGAGCTAAAGCTCAATATTCAATTAAAAATGAATATTATCAGAATCTTGACAGCCCTGAATAAATGCAGCTTGAATTGCATGCACACTTGGAAGAAGCACAAACTGTAGTCTGCAAGCCAAAACTGAAATCAAAAATTAACTAAGCAACCACTTATATCAGAGAAATAAATCTGTGTATGGAACACATATCAGGATCTTGCCCCATTTAGGAAGGACTGTAATATAAGCTTCACTGAAACTATAGGGTAAGAGTCTTTCTTTAAAAAGGTTTAGCATATGCCTTCAGAAAAACAGAAGGCTGCAAAATACATTTTTTACCAATTTTTACCAATTTTTTATCAATTAAAAATCCATCAAAGCCAGGAGCCTCCCCAGGTTGATAGGTAGATAATTTACTAAAGTCATAGACCAGCTTAAAAACAAAATTTTGCAGTATCCATAGCAAAGACTGAGTTTCTGTAAATACAATACATTTCATTACATTATTACACTCATAAACTATTTCCTGTTCCATTGCATTTAAATCTGTATCATTCAATAGAAATATATTCGGGAACAATTTTGAAACTGTGTTTACATTGTTATCAACTATAGATACAAGCTTCCCTGAGTGTGGCCCAAAATAGTTATGACAGCTATGCAACATGCTTCAACTTTAGACAGCAAGAAACAAAGTTATTGGAAAAAATCCAGATGAAAATAACTTATATAGAGAGATGGAAGTTACCGTACAGTTGTATTGGGAAGGAAGAAAAAGATGCCAAATATCCACTAGATGAATAGACAACTTTTTCAGAGTCAGAAGTTGTAATTCATTTCTCTCAGCAGCTGGGAAGCTGCAGATGGTGTCACTGGAAAAGGTGTGGCATCACAGGAAAGGATATAAGTGAGTCTGTGTTGTTTTTCTGGATTTCTCAGCTTTTTAAGGGTGGGAATTAGAGAGGTAAACTGCTCCCATTCCTATCTTTAAAAAGCCCACAACTCCCTCCCCCCAATAGCCCGAACACATGTGGCTGAAATTCAGTGACGTGATTTTCAAGTCCTTTAGAAAATTTGAGGTAGGGGATTGAGGATGGACATTGGAGCCATTTGTCTCCAGCAGGTCTCCTGCTGCTATTTCCATTCTTACATTTCAGGGGAAAAAAACCCCTATGTTGCTACAAGCCAACCAGTCTCCTACCAAATTTCAGGGGCACAGTCTTTGAAGGCTCATACAGCTTGTGGATTGCCTATCTCTAAATTAAATTAAATTTGCACTAAAGGCAACCTTGCAAAACATTCTAATCAAAGAGTAATTTGGATTGGAAGGGTAATATTACATTCCCTGATTTGATTCACATTTTGTTCAGTTATAATGCGATTTGGTAACATAGTATTCAGATTTTTAAAATAATAATAAGTTGTTCTGGAGAGTCTGTGATTGGGTCATAGAGCTTCTATAGTGGTGGTTGTGGATAAAACTACATGCATTGTTTCATTCAGTTGTATTGCCATTGTGTGGTTCTTTTATTGGTATCAGCTTAGTGAACAAGGTCTCACTGTTGGGTGGGACCTTCACAGGACCCTGTCAACGCAGGTCCATGAATTTCAAATGGGAGATTTCTGCATTCTAATACAAGGAAGAGGACTGAGGTATGAATCCAGGTCACGACAGGACAAAAAAATGTCAAATTGCATATTCTGGAACCATCCCACTGCTTCTGAAATAATAGCTTTCACACTGTAGCCACAGAATATTGCAAATGTCACTGAGTATCAGTGGAGTTTTAAAAACCCTCTGATTGAGGCATGGGTTCCTTTCACCTTGCTAACGAATCATAAAACAATCCATTTCATTCCTTTGTTTTGCCTCTTTGCAGGAGGTCAGCAAGGGTGAAGAAGATTGCTCGGAATGACAGCATCTCTTATGTTCTGTCACATTTCTGAAATAAGAATATCTCATGCAGTTATGAATTGGGGACAGTGTCTCATTATCGAAGGAAGCAAACAATTCCCGAGGTTTGAATAATAAGAGAGTTTGAAGGTGCTGCGATTGCCAAGCAAGAGAAAATAACCTGCTAATGTGATGCCCAAGTGGCTTGACATGCAAAAAACCCATAAATATCTCCAGAAGTCAGTGGAAACTGCAGGTGTTCCATATCTCTAGCATTCAGGCCAATCTTGACTGACAGTTTTAAAGTTCTTCTAATTTGCATTCACTCCACCCCCACAACAAAAATATTCAACTATCCTTTTTTTCCTTGGTATAGCTAGTGCCACCAAAACAGAAGCTCTGGGATATTTAATAGACTGGAAAATTGAGAAAATATTCCAGATTGGTGGCTTGTAATTATATTTTTAGTTGACTTACTATATATTTCTATCTGTCTCTCTATCTCCAAATAAATAGAGTTGACATGGGGAGAAAGGTAGAATTATGCTTTTTTACCAGGCTTTGTTATCTAGATCTGCTCCCCCAAACTGCTTTCTTCTAAGTGGAATGAGTTGACAACCACTCAAATGGAAAACTAACATACCAAAAAAAAAAAAAAGTGCTTAGTAGAAAGCTACAGAAATATTCGCAAAGGACTCTTTTGCTGTTAAAATAAATCAGTTCACCACTTGTTTTAGACAAGATAGGGCACGTTCAAGAGAAATAAATGAGCTTGCCTTAGGCTAACCATTTAAAGAGCTCCAAAAAGGACTTTAATAATATGACAAATTACAAGAGTTGGAATGTAAATAGTGCTGCATTAGATCAAATTTAATATATTTGTTTAATTAATATACATATTATGTGTTGATGGCCTAAGCAAGGTGTTTCTAGAATTGAAAAGTTATTTTCAGGTTGAGTCCATCAACTGAGCACTGAAATCAATAGGAATTCAGCTAGCTGTGATGACTAATTGTCTCACTGATTTCAGTACTGCTTCTTATGTGTAATTTACTTGGAATGATACCCCATAAAACACTAACAATTTTCAAATACAGTATTATGAAAAAAGCACTTTAGCTGGGCTGGGCAATAAAATCTCAAACAATTTATAGGAAAATAGCAGGATAAATGAAAGTGGCTTTTTATGTCATCTCTCCCAAGCCACCCCCAGAAACTCAAAAAGAGAATAATCAGCATTCCTTCTTAGACTGAAAAAACAAACACTACATTTTAACTCTTAACATGGAACTTTTCCTTGAAAGAAGAAACGCGGGGCAAAGCAACTCTGCAACCATCTAAACTAGTGTTTCTCAGCCTCAGCAACTTTAAGATGTGTGGACTCCAACTTCCAGAATTCCCCAGCAGGCATGCTTGGCTGGGGAATTCCAGTGTGGAAGTTGGAGTCCACAGATCTTAAAGTTGCTGAGGCTGAGAAACACTGGTCTAGACTGAGAAGCCAACTGCAATGAAATATTGATGAGAAATAAGTCTGTATCCAACTCACTAGCCAAAGCCACATATTAGATGGGGCTAACACATTTTCAGATAGGACTTTTCTTTGGGATTTTTATTTTTGCTGCCATTTGCTAGCAGGACCAGGGCAGTGATTTCCCTCTTTTCCCCTTTCCATGTGTGCATCTCCCACAGCTTATATAACATGTTCTGGTCATTTCCCCACTAATGACTTATAACCCTTTCTAGAGCTAACCAACCATTGTTTGTGCTTAAAATGAGAATATGACTTCGACAAGAAACTATGAATTTATTATAAGTTGCTAGTGTGTACAAAAACAACAAGAAAAATAAAAATATTAATTATGGCTAGAATCCAGCTTCTAAACCTTGATGGAAAGACAGAAGAAAACCAAGGTCATGAAGTATTTTAGTCCTATTTTCAGACCGTTCCCCTGAGTCTTTCTCCTTTTCTAATTGTGGTGGGCAATCACAATTTGAAGAGAAAAAAAATCAAATGGGGTTGCTGCATAAACGACAAATGTAGCAATTGGAAACTGCCAAAAGCAATTGCAATTTTACGAGTTGCTGAGTAGATATTTCTGCCTAGGAAGAAGGAATGAGGAAGCCTTGCTACTGGGCACACCTTCAACAGAAATCAGGAAGGTAACCTAGGCACAGTGCATACCCACACTGTTTCCATTCTTCCAGGCTCTGATTTAATCCTTTACCATTATTAAGCAGAGCTGTGCAGCATTTCAGATTCAAAGGAAAAACGATGCTTCAGGGCACATGGTAGCACCTTTTTTAACTCTAAAGGCAGCCACACATTTTCTATGTGCTCTGAAGCACCCTTTTGCCTTCAGATCCAAAGTGCTGCACTGTTCTTTTGTTAAGCACTCCAGGAAAGGAAGGAAGGAAGGAAGGAAGGAAGGAAGGAAGGAAGGAAGGAAGGAAGGAAGGAAAACCTTTAAGCCAGTATGATTTGGAGTACAAACAGTTCCTTAAAGAATAATGAGCTATTTAGGAATTTAAAAGAATCCAAATTCTTTTAAATTACTTCACTGATCAATCTTTAAGCAGTTGACCCTGATCTGCTTGCAGCTGGACAGATTTCCTTATTATAGGCAGTGAGGTGTACTACTTTACTGGCATCTGAGTAGACAGCACAACTAAAAAAATCCAAACAAACCAAACCAACAAAAAAATCCAAAGGCAGAGTTTCATGCTTGCTCATGAGAGCAAGGTCTGAATGTTTAATTTCTCAAAGGACTTATTACTACGCCTCTTTTTTCAGGATCACATAGATTAGAAGTAGGGAAATATTTGCTCCATTGTCCAAAAGGTCTCTGAGTCCTCAGTGGAAGAGTCCAACATCTGCAAGCACATGAACATGAACCTTCTTGGACCTTCCCATTCTCATTCCTTCTCCATTTACTCCCACACAGTCCATTCCAAATCATACATCAACACTTCCCCAAATACTCCCATTCATGCTAATCAGGCTTTAAAACTGATTTAATCTGATATCAACATGGCAGTTTTAAAACCTGAGTGTGGGGTGGATGATTGTACAAGGGAATGTTGCATCTCAGAGAAGGGGAGAATTAGCTCTTCCCTTCCCAGAAGCAGATTTACTTTACTATAAAGTAAAGAGCCTTGCCTGATGTGAAATTAGATTATTTTAAAAATAATAAAAAGTGCTTCACTGGTGTGTGAAGCCTTGAGGAGGGGAAGGAAGATTAACCCTTTTAGTCAAAGGTGCACCACCCTGACTCCAAAATATCCCTTTAAAACCTGAGTATAGGATGAGGGATCTCTCTCTCGTATCCCATCGTATGTTTAATTATACAACAATGTTGGAGAGAAAGGATCTAGTAATTCCTTCCCAGTAGTCTTTGAGAAAATATCAGAAGAAGTGATGCTCTAAGAAAGCCTATTACATCAGTCCGGGCTATTTCAAATCCATACGGGGTCATGGACAAATTAATCTCTCTGATCAGCTGCTAATCAGATATAAGAGCTTTTTAAAGAAACTTTTCCAAGCCTGGGGAGAGGGCATATTGGGAAAGTCCACAAGACACAATCTTAATGTGATTATAATCAAGAAAGCTGCATCCTAAGTCAGGAGAAATCCTGAGTGAGCAGAGTTTTGGAGTACTATTGCACTTTTTCAAGAACTTAAAAAAGAGAGCCAGTTTGGTGTAGTGGGTAAGGCATCTGGCTAGCACCCTGGAGACCGTGAATTCTAGTCCTGTGTTAAGAACAAAGCCAGCTGGGTGACCTTGGGCCAGTCACTCTCTCTCAGCCCTAGGAAGAAGGCAAGGGCAAACAACTTCTGAAATCTTGCCAGGAAAACTGCAGGGACTATTCCAGGCAGTTGTCAGGAGTTAACAGTGGCTCAAAGGCAAAACAACAATAACAAAACTTTAAAAAAAACATTAAAAAATAATACTATGTTTGATGACTGTTTTTAAAGTGGTGTACTCACTGGCTAAGTCTACCTGTCTACAAGGTTGTATGTGTCCCACACAGATTTATACAGTTCCATTTGCATGGATATAAAGACACCAGTAATATTTTATTGAGGACAATATCCTAAGGGTTTTCATTCTGACAAACTGGGGAGTCTATAGTATGCCAAGTCTTCTACTGGATTCTTTCTGAAGGAAGCAATAGGATAATGATTCTGAGATTGACAGTGTAACCTCAAGTCCTGGGCCTTGGATAATAACTTTGGAGATAAGAAGCTGTGGATGGATAGTATATAGAACAGTGAAATATTTTTACTGATCCTGGGTCTTAAGAGGATACAAAGTGATAAGACATTTGATCACATTTTTTTTCTTTTCATGTTTATTTACATCAGATTGAATTGAATCATTTCAGCAGTTAAATACATTGTGAGCATGCTCCCTAATTATTCTGTTAAGTTTCCTTTGTAAAACAATTATGTTAATCTGAGAGATAAAGCTTCTAAGCAACTCCCTGCATTACTTAAAGTATATTAAATTTAGATCATTATTGGTCCTCAGCAGCTCCATTATGTTACTGTTAGTAATGAAATATAAATACTGTCTTACTTTTAATAATGTGAAGCTTAGCCATACTTAAAGTATACCCACTGAAATAAACAGAATTTAAGTTAGCAATGATTAACTTAAATCCCCTAGATTTCAATGGGTCTGCTTTAAGCATGACTATATTTAGATTCAGCCTAAGCACCATAAACATTAATACAACAAAAATGCCTGCATCTTCTTGATCTTGATCCAAATGTGCAAATGTTCTGATTACTGAGGAATTTAATTTTGGAAATATAGGACTAGAGTTTTTTTTAAATGTACAGTGTTTTAATAGGGACTATTATTATTAGGTCTTTTATTTTTATTTTATTTTTATATTGAAAGCCAGTTTGGTGTAGTGGTTAAGGCATCAGGTTAGAAACCAGGAGTTTGTGATTTCTAGTCCTGCCTTAGCTGGGTGACCTTGGGCCAGTCACTCTCTCTCTGCCCTAGGAAGGAGGCAATGGCAAACCACTGCTGAAAAACCTTGCCAAGAAAACTGTAGGGACTTGTCCAGGCAGTCTCTGAGAATCGGACGCAATTGAATAGACTTTTTAAAAATATTATTAGGACTTTTCTATTTATATTCATTTTATTTTATTTTTATATTATTATTTTATACTATTATTAGGCTATTATTATTCAATTCCAAAAATATGCTTCTGGGACCTGAACATGTCACATATCTGCAATTCTATAGTTCCTCAGAACAGCTACTTCTTTTCCCAGGATCACAGGGCAACTACATGATCCCAAGAAGACACAGCTGGTTCAAAGTATCTCAGAAACATATTACATTCATGCTCTAACATAGTCTGAAGCACATTTTCCAAAATTAATTATAGTTCTGTCTTAGAAACTATCCTGATTTTAAGAAGGAAAACTTCCTATATACAAAAGTAACAATCATTCATGTGGTCTTTCAAATAAATAATTCAGATGCAACATAAGTTAAACATATATGCAGAAAACATCTGAGCCATTAATAGAAGCAAATCATTGAGAATATCAAAGGGATAGAAATGCAAATGATATCTACTATAATTCTAAGGTGGAACATTTTTTTTTTTTCATGGAAGTCTATCATGACACCATCTTCTGACAGAGGGGCAGGAGAATCTGTTATTAGCACCAAGTCTGGGAGCACACTTTGGTACAAACAAATGAATTCCACTTTATTCATACTTGCCACTTTAAGATCCAGAGGCAGGGCCTTTAAAAAAAGATACAGTGCAGACTCCTTAAGATTGAAAAATAAACAAAAAAAACTAGTTATACTCTAAAAGGGATGGAGGATAATAGAGGAGAAAAGAAAACTCAATGCAAGATTGAAATCAGCAAGGACTTCTTCCTCTGGATCTTTTCATGAGCGAACCATCACACTGTTAGCAGGGCTTATTCAGAAGACCCAGGGAATAGTGGCCTTAGCAGGACTTGGTCAGGAGACCCAAACAAAACAGGATACAACTTTTCTTCAGTTTCCAACCCAACTGACTAAGCTACGGCGCCAGCAGACCTTTAAAAGTCTGCCTATCCAGCTCCTTGGTAGTAAGTGCCTAAGCAGCTAGAAGGAGTCTCAAGAGACTCAAGTCCTTAGGGGTTGAGAGATGAGAGACCCACTTTTAAACCTTGTGTGGTCTGGGGTTTCACATTACTACAGAATCCACTAGTTCAGATAAGGAAAAAGGAATAAACAATGACAGCTTTTCTGGTATGTGCAGGACCAGATTAAGGCCAACTCATGCCCTTAAGCATGTCATGCTCTTTGATCAAATGTTCCCAGAACATCTTATCATACTCTCATCCATGTTGGTGAAATGCTTGTCCACCTGCGTGTTGACCAGCAGGGAGGGGAAGCATGGTTGGAGTGTGAATCATCTTGTTTAGACTATCTTCCAGCACCAAGGTCATCCAAAGAGAACTGTTACAGCCATCTGCTGGCACGAGAAGGAGGGGTGCATACCTAAGGGGGCAGTGGGGGGGAATTTCACTTTACTTGTAGAAATGCATGGGAATTTCCATTTGCAACTTTTTCTCTGTACTGAATGCTTTGCACCATTAAAATAGATTTCTAAGCAAAAGCTTATGAGTTGTAATTAATGGGAAGATGAGTGTTCCAGTCATCACAAAGCACAGCCCAACAGTGGTGCCCCTCAGCACTTCCCTTGCTTAACTGACAAGACGTTAAGACTCCATCAGTGCTGAAAACTAAAGTTGAGTGTAGCAGTGAAAGAGTTAAGGGCATGATAGGGGGAAAACCTTGCAGGTGCCCCCCTTCCCTTTGTGCCCCAAGCACATGCTTATTTTACTTAATGGTTTATCCAGAGTTGGATGAGTGTGTGTGTGTGTGTGAATCATTGAGGAACTAGAATCAGACACTTAATCAGTGTTTACTGAATCAGTCTGTTCAGACTCTTGACTTCACAACACTTTTGTGTAGTGACAAGCTAGAATGAATGAATCTATTACTTCACAGTGATATGCGTGAGGTAGATACTTACATGTATAATGTGTACATGCTTCATCTAACTTTTGCAACTCCTTCCTCGCAACTGTCATTTTGCAAATGAAAATTTCATGTGGTAGAAGTTGATTTTGTTCCCAAGGCCTAGATCTGTTTCTGCCAAACCCAGAGACTTTTGTTGCTGTACTGGACAATGGAAGCAAAAAAAAAAAAAATAGATGAAATATTTTTGTCTTTCTTGAGGCATCACTACTCCTGCAATTCCACTGTTGCTGCTGTTCAGTTTCCAGCAGGAACACTATTGTGGTTCAGGTGCCCTAGCCGATGAGATGGCTTTTGAAAGAGCTCTCCTGGATACTCTTTTCCTGATATCCCTCCATAACTGGCAACCCTTCCCTAATATTCCCCACCCAATCAGGGCTTACTCTTTCTCTGTTTCCCATGCCTAGCACTTATTTGCTTTGTTCTTTCTTTTCTTGGTGTTTAATCCACTAATCCATCTCTTTCTCTCTCTTTTTCTGGATCAAGTTCTCTCAGTCTGAGATGCTCCTGGCCACGCAGGAGAACAATTTCAATTTGAAAATAAAATAAATCACAGTAATTAGTAGGGCATGTTTTCAGCATTGAAAGAAGTGTCTATAGGTACAGAGTTGGATATGAACACCCCATTGCCAATCCTCATATCAGCTGAACCATTATTTTATTCCGCATTAAGATTAGGGTTCTCTCCTTCCCAAAGCCACCTTTACTAGACAACAAACTCAAGCAATGTATTAGTGATTGTAAGTGAAGCTGTACATATTCAAGGCACTCCAAATTCAGGGAAATTTATGCTATAACTTTCCCCCCCCCCTGCGTGTGGGGGGGGGGAACTTGTCACTCACAGTGGTCAAGAGTTCTTTTTCTTTACCCCTCCTTATTTTACCTCTCATTCTCAAGCCATTTCTGAGGAAAACAATGTAGAAAAACTGGGGTAGAGAAGGGAAAACAAAACAAAACAGAACCTAAGGACTACTTAAGGAAATTAGGTGTTTTCTCCAGATCAATAGAAGACTCCATGGGCCTGAGAACCATGAAATGTAATCATTATCTAAGTGAAAATCCATTTATTTTCACTAAAGTTCAACTTCAGGAAAAGAAGAACTTTAAAAGTTCAAGAAATAATAGTTAGTGAGTTATTATTCATTAGAGAAGTCATACAAATTACAGAAATGAGTGCTTATAAAAATAATAGAGAATTGTGGATTAAAAAATAAAGTGAGGATTGACTTCCTGCAGATCTCAGTAACTTCCTAGCCTTCTGCCTCTCAAACTATGTATGACTGCAGCTGCTGATTGGGGATAATGATGAAAGTGAGGCCACAGGCTAACGTGGACTATTGATTAAGAAGAAAAAGATACATTAATTTAAAGTTGGCTTCCTTCCCCTCTCTAAAGGATGTTTCGTAAGTGAGCATGCTGGGGGAAAAAATAAAAAATAGTATAACATGAAGTCAATGCAGGGGCACATCAAGACTGAATAAAGAAGGTGATTTTCCTTAAGACTCTCAAAGAGAAAACAGGTTTAGTCCTTATTATGTGCTGTGGTCATTTTCCTGAAGCTTTTAATGTTTATCTGATTTATCTGATCCCTTCCCCCACTACACACCCTACTGTCACATAAACATTACACCTTTTATTTTCCATGTTATCCTTTGCTGTATGTTGCATAAGTAAATTCAGGCACAGATTAGTAAGTCATGCTTCTTTGACCCAAATAGTTCAATAAGAACTGTATGTAATATGACATCCATACTGAGAGACTTCCAAAATGGTGGGTTTAAATATATGGGGTGAAAAGTTACTTCAAAGTCCCACAAAGGGCTGGGAGCATTAGCTTCTGAGATTGTGCAAACTTTTGTATTATCATGACTCTTTCTTAGTTCAGCAATTGCATTTCTGCAAAAAAAATAAAAATAAAATAAAATCTACTGAATTACTGTTGGGTCACTATTTACCCTATTCTTCCTTTCCCACTTCCTCCTTTTCTACCAGAATTGCCCTACATTGTTCCATAGCATTAAATAAAAATGAACAGAATATATGAAAAAGGATGGGGGGACTTGGAGAGGAGTCATCAAGACTGATAAGGAAGCAAAATCTCCCCCCCCCCACTTTTATATCAATAATATAAAATATTTTAAATTACAATTAAGGATTGTGCCCCTCTTTAAGTAATTTCACTCATATTTCCTGAAATTCTTCTGGCCTCTTTTTCTCTTTCAGATATTTATTTGGGGAGCAATAGAACATAACCTAATCCAACCAACAGATAGAGGCTTCTCCACTGAGTTTAAATATTTATTGGGAAGATACTGGGGAATACAGTGAAGAAAATTATAATATTGGGTATGATGTCCATGGTTTTTCTTGGATTGGCTCGGGAATTTTTCCAATAAGAATATAGAAAGGTCAAAGCCAATTAATTTTGGGGGGGGAATATTCACTTCATTTATACTTTGCCGTTTCTACATTTCTTTTCCCTAATACCACCAGTCCCCATCTGGGAAAAAAAATAAACTATATTTCATTTCCCTCTCTTGATAGTTTGGAGAATGAGAATATTGAGAAAAGAATATTGTTCTCTCTTTCTCCTTTTTTTAACTGAAGGACAGCATACAGTATCATAGAGATGGAACAGTTAACTGCAGTGTTCATTATGGGAAAACAGATTTAAGAGGAAGGCATCATTTTCCGAAGTCCCTAATTATTTTCAGCATAAGAAATAATCTGTCCTGCAATAAAGCAATCTATTTTTACTTAAGGTTTATCAATATAGCTTAATTTAGCTTCATGTTATTATTATAAAATACTACTAATAGTGATAACCATTCCTATGGATGGTCTTAATCACAATTCTCTGACTGATTTTATAAATTTATGTTGGGAATTGATTGTAGCTCTAAAAATGTAGGTTTTTTCAGGCTTTGACCAAATACATGATGAGTCAACAGCTTCTTCAGGAAGATTTCATTGATTTCTACAGTTCTATTGATTTTCTCTGTATCAGATCTGAGCTGCCAACAAACTGAAGGGTCACTGATGTTCTCTTTAATTGATCCATGCTTTGCTTACCACAGTCACTTTTAAACAGTATTTTACGTAAGACTGGGTTTTAAAAAAGTATTTGATATTGTTGTTATCATTACAAAATATCCTTTTGTGCCATTAAAAAAAACTTACTTAGCAACTTCATTCACTGGTTGATTGTTTTCTTTGCTTTTAATGTTGTAACCCACCCAGAGTTTTGTCAAGTTAAGTGGCCTTTAAATTGAATAAATATATAATAAATCAAGGGTAGATCTAGATAATTTCAATGTAGGAAAATGGAAGTACTCCATATATAAAGAACATACTACCCTTATATTATGTGTATTATATGTATATTTACGGTACAGCTTAAACTTATATTATATGCCTATTCAAAGCTGCCTTTACAATATAGGTAATTTAGTTATTCCCAAATATATTTTGAGTGACATCCATGAAAGGGTACTCTGTTATCACTGGGTCAGAGCACGCCAAGATGTTCAAGGGCAGAAAAAGAAAGGATCAATGCTTGCCATTCTCTCCAGTTGTCATCAGCAGTAAGGAAGGAATTTAGATGAGCTGCTGAGCTAGTTTAAATTTATCAAGTATTTGGGGATGCAGTAGAAGACCAAAAGAATTTAGGACAAAAGAATCTCAGGCTCAGGAAAAATTGTTTTTGGAGATCAGTGAGGAAATCAAAGAGGGAATCTAATGTTGTGGAAATCACAGATTTTTAACTTTAGAAATGGAGAGGTGGGGCGGATAGACATATGCTAACTTCTGTGGGATGCTGTTGTAAGGACCATTATATAATATAATTATTATCTTTACCATCAGGCAAAGCATGATATACTTTTTAAGATTTTCTGCCTCAATTATGAAAAATAATTGATTGGTGAGGTGAGTTTTAGCTGTTTAATATTGATATACAGAAACAGACAACCATATATATGTGAATGAAATGGCCAACATTTCTAGAGATTGTCAGGTTTCACACAAACAACGTCATCTGAAATCTCCCAAAATATTGGCTGGGAACACCAAAATTTCACAAGTTTAAGGAATCTCATGAGATTTTGGCACCTTGCTTCTTTCAAATTTAAAGATATTTATTTTTTATTTAATATAGGGAGTTCTGCCAAGTGCCATCTAAGGGGAACATGTGTGCTGTAGTGCCAGCAGTGATTGTGAGTCAGCTCCTGGCTTATGCAGCATTCCTCAAAAGTTTTCAAAGCTGATACAACAGTCCACTTAAAGCAACAAGCTATTCTAATCCATACTATCACCTTAAATGGAGGCGAGGGGAAGAAATTTGGCTCAGTTTCTCTTCTTTCCAGCCATAATTTTTGAGGGATCATTCAATATGATTTATTAAGAGTTTGGGGACCATCTGATGAAGAATTTGGCAAAAACCTGCATCGAGGTGTGTTTCTCATAACTGACACATATTCACATGCACTTTTCCTACTAGGTATTCTCTTTTCAGGTTCTTCCCCTGGCTGACATAGCATTTTTTCGTGTACAGCTTTCTTTATAGTGAGAATTTTAATGTATTTTTTGGATGATTAGTGTCACCATATACCAAAAAGTACAAAATTAGAGATATATGATCATCTTAATTCTCCTATAGAGTTAGGAGGTATGGATTGCATACCTTTGAATCATAACAATAAAAAAGAAATAGATTTCTTGTCCACACCTTCCTGCAGTTCATATATTCTGGGTTGTTTGAAATCTCACATTTAAACAACATGCTCACTATAACCACCGTATGATTTTTTTTTTTCTATTTTGTGTGTGTGAGGAAGACACATTATGCTCTCATTATGTAGTGACAACACCATTTTATACAGTGCCGAAACAATTCCATTATTTGTTTAGCCATGTGTTATTAGTTTTATCTACCTGCTGGTGGTTAAAGTATTATTCATGTTCTATATTTTACTATAACAAAACTGAATGTTTCTTTAGTAAGAAGATAGTTGGCAATGTTTTTGTATCTGTTAGGGGTTTTTTTTATGCCTTATAGGAAATGTTAAGTCAGGAATATGAGGACAGAAGGAAAAATAGTAAAGGTAATTTCCTACCCCTTTTCTCTAGTGGGCAATATCCACCAATATTGGTCAGTCTAGACTGATTGTTCAGCTTTTAAATTTGATTTTCAGGGGTTTCAACTTGAAAGCAATAAACATGTATTAACAAGACAAGTTTCTAATGTTTACCAATTCAGAATCATTTTTTTAAAAAAGTAAAACAGGAACATAACTGACTCCATCTCTACTGCATCTTTTATTTCTGGAAAGGGTCATTACTATCTAATCCCAAAGATACAAAAATCCTTAAATGCTGTATTATGTGGGACAGTAATCACTTCTCTTCTGGGAAAGGACCAGAACAATATAAAAAGGAGCCAAGTACATCCTTGGGTAGAAAAGCAATGTGTCAATGGCTGCAATTACTCCATTATTGTCTAAAAACACTGAAAGGCTGGAGCAAGCTAGTTTTGCACAACACAGACTAAAGAAGAGCTGCAACTGTTGCTCCATTTCTCTGAATCCATGGAGGTTTAATATTTTCTTTTCTCTTTTAGGGAACAGTAGAAATTCAGGAATTACAATTCATGTATAGACGAGTATTCATGCTCTTGTCTCCCCATGCATGGCCAAGTCATAGACTAACCACTGTCAGCTTTAATAATTCTGACCTCCATTTTACAACTGTACATGAATGTAAGGTTACAAAAATCAATGAAAATGTAGAATAATGCCGGGGGAATATACTCCATATATCATGTTAATTTTCCACCTACATTGCACAGATAGGCCAAAGACATAAATCTGTCTCTTTTACACATATATTAGATCTTCCAAGGTTAGATACAAAGAATTTCCCTGACATTTCCAATGCACTAATAATTTTTTTCCTTGACTCACTATGACCTTATCTAATAATCTTCTCCTATTTACAGCAATCTAATTTTATTTTAGTGATCACCACTTTTCCATTTAAAGTGATCTGATTAGACTTCCACGTATTTCTATTTTTTTCCACATGCTGCCTATTGCTTGCAAGTCTCCTTTCCATAGATTCAGGTAGAATTAGATTAAACTGGACAATTTACTTATGATGCATGACCCGTGTAAGACAGTGAAGCAGGCAGGATGGCGCCAGCCCAATTTTGATCCAGCTAGGGCATGAGTTTAACCTCTCCCTGTCCTCGATATATAATAAAAATTTTAATAAATTTCAAAATCACATCAGACTTTTCCTTATATGAGAACAAGGCTCTGTTCATCCATAAATAACAAATCCAAAGGTTTTGACTCCTTTCTTTTCCTCTGTGCATACTTACCCCTCCAAATATCTAGACTAGATGAAAACACAGGCCTTTCTCATTCCATGTTCAATGAGGGTAGCAGATAAAGTAATTTTGTGTCTTGTAATGTTATTTATTGACAAGGTTTACCATAGTCTAGGAATATGGTTAATTTCTTCCCTTCCAAGACATACAAGCAAAGCTTTCTCAGTGGTTGAAGACAATATTGCAGCAAACCAGTTATTCCACGTTAACTTCTGCAGTGTCTGTGATTCCTTGATATAGAAACTTCGCTCAAATGCATAATGAGTGGGCAGTGAGTTTATTATGAGGATGATAATGGGAAATGTAAACAACTCCTTTCTTAGGCCAAAGAGTTGAATGCCTGTACTTTTGAATGGCTGTAAAAGCTGGCCATAATAGGTCACCATGTGGTAGGGTTGCTGCACATGATTTTAGTACATTATACAGAGCATATGTAAGATAGTTTGTAATTTCTGAGCTCTTCATGGCTTGCTTTGCCCTAACTGTTTTTTCCCTCCCCAGTTTCCCATGAAAAGGGATCCTTAAAAGGTTCATGATTGTGCTAACAGCTCAGATCTTCTCTAAGATCTCAGCATGCTTATATTCTTAATATACCTGTGGGACATTTCTAGCTTGACCCACTTGTACCTTTTTCCCAAAATTTCTTTTTTTATAAGAACTTCATTAAATTTCAAAATATATAATTAAGATACAAAACAGAAAAGCGAGAAGATAGAACTAAAGAAAAAAGAAAAAAAGTGAAAATAGATAGGAAACAGAAATGACAGATAGCTTCCTACTTCTCCAATACAGATAGAGATACAATCAAAAATATCATCTCTTACCATTAATTAAACCCTATTAACATTATTTCTATCAAAACCAACCATTTAATCACTAAAACCCACAACTGAAGCTACATTTTTTTCCCAAAATTTCAAGCAAGGTGAGAGTTAGAAGACAAGTCCGCTGTCAAATGAGCTCGGAATCTTGTTCTACTGCTCCTCCTCTGATTTATCGAAATGTTAAATCTCCATCTGTTTCATCACTGGGATGCTAGAGAAGGCTACTGTGAATGTCAGGCACTGTATTATCTAGTGCTCCAGGACTCCTCTAAGTAGTTCCACAGCATTTGTATACAGACTTTGCTTTGTTTCCCAAAAGCAATGTCCATTTTCCACCATGTTGGGATTTCTAAAGATATCTGGGATACTATTAGGCCTCAGATTAACTTGCTCTCAAAATTCCATCAAAATCCATTACTGTACTTTCACACAAAATATAGCTGTTAAAGGGTCATCTGACTCCCTTGGTTTTAGGTAGCTCAGTTAGGTACAGTGAGACACCATTGTGTACAATTCCTATTCAAAGAGTCCCCAAACTTGGAAGTTCTTCCTGACTTAGTAGCCTGATCTTTAAGGAACAGAGGCTCATAGCCCTAGAAATGAATATCTGCTCGATAACCTAGAACATGGAGTTCCCTACGCTTAGGGATATTTGAAAAAGTCAAGACCTATTCCACCATTATAGAAGGCAAGAGTATGGTCCCCCATGAATGTTCCCAATCAGCACTCTTCTGTATGTTATTCAAATGATGTCAGCTTCCTGTGGATGTCTGCATAGAATACATAGATGTCTGCAGGAGAAAAGCCTTAACACATCTGGCTGCATGCAAGCAAGGTCCTGATAGAAGCAGGTTTATTGGGAAAGGTCATGTGGTGAGTACTCCCAATTCACTTAATGCTTGAATAGGGCTTCAGTTTTTGCCACTGCTGATGCAGGTTAAATTCTGATTCACGCATCCGGCTCTCCCATGTATGCTTGCTTCCCAAATCTTCAAACACAGCTCATCTAAAAATGTAGTGTTGACAAGTATCTTTAGGAAATGTATTTCCTAAGATTTGTTGTTGTTGTTGTTTTAGAAATGTGTATCTAAAAAGAATGAAATCAATGAGGAAATTGGCTAGAATGAGAAAACAGTATGTGTGAATGGATCATGCAACTCTAATGCAGGCTGGAAATAGATAATTTATGCAGCTCTGTTAATTCTTTCCAGCTCACCTTCTGAGATCATTACAAGGTCCATTTCACAAGCTGCCTAGGTCTGGCATTCTCAAAGTTTGCAATACCATGACCTCTCTACGATGATCAATGAATTTATGTGATCCCTCAATGAATAAAAGTAAATTGATTTGCCTTAGGGTTGGTAAGAAATAAACATGTTGTTGTTTATTCGTTTAGTCGCTTCCGACTCTTCGTGACCTCATGGACCAGCCCACACCAGAGCTTCCTGTTGGTCATCAACACCCCCAGCTCCCCCAGGGACGAGTCTGTTACCTCTAGAATATCATCCATCCACCTTGCCTTGGTCAGCCCCTCTTCCTTTTGCCCTCCACTCTCCCTAGCATCAGCATCTTCTCCAGGGTGTCCTGTCTTCTCATTATGTGGCCAAAGTATTTCAGTTTTGCCTTTAATATCATTCCCTCAAGTGAGCAGTCTGGCTTTATTTTCTGGAGGATGAACTGGTTTGATCTTCTTGCAGTCCAAGGCACTCTCAGAATTTTCCTCCAACACCACAGTTCAAAAGCATTGATCTTCCTTCTCTCAGCCTTCCTTATGGTCCAGCTCTTGCAGCCATATGTTACTATGGGGAACACCGTTGCTTTAACTATGCAGACCTTTGTTGTCAGTGTGATGTCTCTGCTCTTAACTATTTTATTGAGATTTGTCATTGCTCTTCTCCCAAGGATTAAGCGTCTTCTGATTTCCTGACTGCAGTCAGCATCTGCAGTAATCTTCGCACCGAGAAATACAAAGTCTTTCACTGCCTCTACGTTTGGCAGTTATCAATCAAGCTGGTTGCTATAACCTTGGTTTTTTTGAGGTTTAGCTGCAAGCCAGCTTTTGCACTTTCTTCTTTCACCTTCGTCATAAGGCTCCTCAGTTCCTCTTCGCTTTCAGCCATCAAAGTGGTATCATCTGCATATCTGAGATTGTTAATGTTTCTTCCAGAGATTTTAACTCCAGCCTTGGATTCCTCAAGCCCAGCATGTCGCATGATGTGTTCTGCGTACAAGTTGAATAGGTAGGGTGAGAGGATACAGCCCTGCCGTACTCCTTTCCCAATCTTAAACCAGTCCGTTGTTCCGTGGTCTGTTCTTACTGTTGCTACTTGGTCGTTATACAGATTCTTCAGGAGGCAGACAAGATGACTTGGTATCCCCATACCACTAAGAACTTGCCACAATTTGTTATGGTCCACACAGTCAAAGGCTTTAGAATAGTCACCTCTGAATAAACCTGTATAGTGAGATGCATCAATTGCCAGACAAACATAGCACCACAAAACCTTAGTCTGTACAAAAGTTCTGAGGCAGCAGTATTTCAATTCCTAGACTTAAGTACATTTAGAGTAATACAGAAGGGTTGAATGTGGGATAAGAATCCATTCTTCAGCTGTGGGAGGAGGTGCAACAAAATGGAACCTGACAAACACAAAAGTCATATTCACAAAGGACCGAGAAATTAGCTAGTGAAAAATGTATAATGGCTTTGCTTTCCAAAGGCAATGGTGAATTTAATTCAAGGAAACATTGCAAAAATGTTGTTGTCTAAAAAAGCATTGAGATGAGTTCAGTGCAGTGACCTAGAGATGCAAGGCTCTGTACCTTATTACCCTACCCATGAATCATTCCATTTCTGGATTTCTGAGCAGTTCCGTGCTCCAGCATGCTTATAAAACAAGCAGAATTCATTAACTGAAACCTGCCTTGCCCTGAAAGTTAGCTATCATGCTTCTTGCATACTCAGGAAGGCCCTATTTAGCTTTGCATCTTTGGTTTATTGCTAAGTTAAGCCATCCATCCTTTCAACAAACATTCCAAGGTCTTTCCATTTCCTTCTCTCAGCTAAATTATTTTTCTACAGTATAAACATTTAAATGCCAGAATTAATCTAGGCAGCTTCTTCTCATATCATTTTATGATAAAGCACTTTGATTGTGTCTTATTGATTTCATGCTTTCTCTTTACAACCTAGTAACCTTGAAATAATAATGATACAATGTTTTTTTTAAAAAAATGATTTCATTATTAAGAACAAGATACTAAAAAATCCAACCCAACAAAAAAGGGGGAAAAGTGCTGGAGAGCTTGATTAGTAGCACTGAATAACTTCAGTTTCATTCTGTAAAAAAATAAAAAGCTTTACTTCCTAAAATATGTCTATAAATTTTCAGCATTACATTATGATACCAAAAATAAAAAAGAACAGTTAGGAAAATGACAGCCTCTTATAGCTTACCTTTCTATAAATTTCTTCTTCTTTTTCCTTTTCCTTTTTTTACAGTCAGGAAAGATGATGACTCAGGAGTCATGGAGGCACTGAACAATTAAGTGATATGAAATAGATTTCTGGAGGTTTAGAAGCAGTATAGCTTTAGATACACATTTTCTGTAGCAGAGTTCCTGAGCTGCATTCTGGAAGCTTGTTTTAGTGCTACCACCAGAAATGGCTTCAAATGTACCATCCAGATATCCTATCCCCTAAGCATCCTCTTCTCTCTCTTGACAACGGTGGACCAAAGAGGAGTCAAGGCCTCTTTTCCTGATGCCCTCAGCCCATCAGACTGGAATAGCTATGAATAAGGGAAGTGGAACTTATGGTATTGAGAGAGGATGTTGGCACCAGATTGGAGAGCTTGAGGAGACTGGTGGCTGCCATAATGGTAAAAGACCTCTTCTGTGTCACTGTCAGGAACACTTTAGAATGATGAGATACATCCTGTGTCATGTGATTTTGGATCAGACTAAGGTTCCAGAATGAGAGGAAAGAAACACTATAAATGAAATTAATGAATAAGCCACCAACCTTGTTTTCTGTGAGGAGAAAAGTACAGAATTATTGGAGATAGTAGTCAACTTGTAAAGCAGAAAAATTGTTATGGTGCTGCATATGCCTCCCTGTTATGTCTGTGCTAAGATATAGTTAGATTTCCTGAAACATGAAGACTAAACATGACTTTAGTCTCAGTTAGGCAGTCATGATTTCAATAAACAGCTTCCATAAACCACACAACTGTGCCTCAGATCTCTCCATCTGTGGTATATGGAACAATGACTTACCTTATAGGCTTATATGGATTATAAAAAAAAAAAAACCATGTGATATGACTTAAGCAATTATTGATGAACACAATTACTATATTATATAACAGCCTTTTCAGTTTGTCAGAACCAGTTAATTTCAATGCATGAGCCAGAAATACATAGCCAGAAATACATGCATGAAATACATTCCATACAAAGCTGTGAATGGAACCAGTAGGAACCAATGAGGTAATATAAATTTCCAGTTACATGGTGCCATATGAAAGGCCCCCTTCCTACAAAAATATGTCTTCTCCAAAGCGAATCTTAATGAGTGCAATGGAGTGTATTCCCTCACAAATGAATACAGGATTTCATCATTGGTTAACTTTCATATATACACAGAGACAGGCTGATACATATTTATAAAGGATTACAGCAAGCACATTTTCTCCATTCTATACTATTCTTAAGTTTGTGAAGGAGAAAATAATTTCTTGCTTTCTGATTATGGGCTCATCCACATACTACCCCAGTAACCACTGTTAAGGACATGTCCTCATAATATAGCTTCCATTTTGTGCCAATCTGCTACTGAGGGAGGCTGAAGTCTTTTTAAGTTTCCAACATTTCAGTAGTGTTTTCCATGATAGCATGGCACAAGACCCTCCATATGGACATTCTAAGGTGCATGAAGGAGGAAGCTTCAGATGTTCTGTGGTTATCAATCCCTATAAGACAAGAATGGACCACTTCCCAGGTGACCCACCTTTTAGCCATGATAAGTATGCCATGAGTAGGTAAGGCAAAATAACTACATAATAAAATGACAGTTTGAGCTCCAAACTCTACTCTGATACACATTCAGGACAGCAGTTAATAGCTGGCTTTCCCACCAATATATGTTCATGGGTAGGATGGAAAGGGGTGGTTGGAGAACCATTAAACTTTGCTCTGAAAGTACCTGCATTGCACTCCATGAGGGCAGCAACACTAGCAGACTGTTTGCTGAGGCATAGTGAAAGGTCAAGTATGGGGCAGCACATTTAATATTGACATAATTCCCTACAACACCTCCAATCTCAAGGAGTTCTATAGTGCTTTTATTAAAAAAAAACATCCAAATAAACATCACTGATTTTGTGCTTTATAAGTGAACAATTGCCACCTTATAAACTACGCAGATGTTAAAAATATGCACAAGTTTTATCCTGGGCATAAGTAGGTCCTTAAAATGTCCCAACCCAGTTTAGGTCCTGTCTTTGGAGTACTCCATGGCATTAGGTTTATGTCCATGAAGGAAAATGTACTCAAAGACAGGGAAGAAACTTCCTCAGTACAGTTTAGCTGAGATGTTATGCTATGTCAGTTATGTTTCATTATTCAAAAGGTGCTCTTTTTGCATAGCTAGACCTCATCAAGTGCTTATACCCAAGCTGGTATTGGGTTACATGACTCTATGTGTAAGCTACCTACCTTCCATTGGCAATAATTAACCTACTATTCCTTTATAGAGCAGAAGTATCCATGAAACACATTTTCCCCTCCTGAATTAAACATCCAGCTCTGGTATATTTTTAGACCTAATTGGTCCTAACCTGTCACACAGCAAATAACTCTCTATCTATTGTCTGATTTATAACATCTCTTTCTATACAACTATAAATTATCTCCACGATTCAAATTCTTGAATGTATTTTTAAGTAAAGCGATGTAAACAGCTTGTTTAATCTGACCTTCAAATGTCCTTTCCTGCTCAATCCTGAGTTGACTTCATTGGTATACAATATGCACTGTATTTTCAGCCTGTTACTATTGAATGGAGCTGTGAAATGGCATTCCCCTTCCCATTTCTGAGCCCTGTCATGCTTCGTCAATGCTGACAAGCAATTATTAGCCTTTGTTTCTTTTATACTATATATTGGCAAAACAATCATTGCAAGGAATTGTAGAGGTAGAAACCATTATCTTGGCACTATAGTGGTAACATAGCTTTTAAGCTTACTGAAAATATCCATTAGGTTCTGTCCTCTTATCTTAAAATGTTTTTTGCTCCACTTTTGACTTGCTCCGGGAGTTAAATCACTAACTTCTACAACACTAAGAAAGGATGGGATAACTTTATTCTCTCCCAAGCTGTTTTCTGACTAGCCTTTGTGTGGTGTTGAATATATTCTTTGTTCAGTTCAATCCCTGTTATGTTAGATTCCAGGAATAACTCTGAATCTTGGCTGGTCATATTTGAAATGGAATATTATGTGTTAAAAACATTCTTTTTTTTTTTAAAGGCAAGACAGCCTCTTCATATCTGTGTTTTGGAGCATAAAATATATTTACAGAAAATACTGTGTTATCACTGTTGTTATTACTCCTGATTGCACCTTATTTTGGGGGGGGGGAAGGGTGTTACTCCAACTGTTTAACAAGAAAATCTGTCTAGCTTTTGAAGAATCCATTCTTTATTATAGTATTTGGTTTGTGTTTGTTTACTCAGTGGTAAGTTTCATTGAAGTTCATTTCAGGATTGTAGGCTTCCAGTGCAATCTATACATGTCTATCCTGGGAATATCCACACAGCCACCAGCTCCATCTCCAAACCCTCAGAAGCATTTTCATGTTATTTTGTAGGTATCATGGTCATCACAACACTCAGTATTCCCATAGCTGAATAGTTCTCTGGCCAAAGGGAGGCCCAAAAAATCTGTTGCCAGCCAGCAACCTACTCTCATCCTTATTATTTCTTTGTTGCAGTTATTTTGCAGGGAGGGAGAAAACACCATCAAAAGCAAGACGAAAGTGTGTCCAGGAGCCATGGCACCTTGACTTCAGTAATGGAGGGGTGAGCCCCTCAAGAAAGTGAGGTAAAATGGTGTGATGCCAAGATGAGAGAAAGTCAAGATGCTGGAAGGCAGGATGAGGCACAAGTTCTCACCAGTAGTCATTGCTTGCCTTATAGTTCCAGTATTTGCCTGTCAGAAATTTTTATTGCAGCATTTTCTGCTGAGCTGAGGCTTTGCTGGAAGTGAATCTGTTCAGCTGCAGAAGCCCCATGGCACAGCGGCACTGCAGCACTGATCCTCTTCCGGGGCCCTCCAAAAAAAAGCCCATGGATCAAGGGGTTGATATTGATATAGATAAACAGAGGAGCCTACCTATATCTATTGCAGTTCAGCTAGTTGAGGGTCAGACATGAATAAGGTTACCAGAGCTGAGCTAGAAATATCTGCATGACCATGGAAGCAAAGAGTTAAAGTTGTCTGTGTTCCTTTGTTGCCATCTATTGCTTGCCTGGATATTTGTAGCCCAGATCTGATAGCCCTATTCTGTCAGCAGAGGTAACTACTGAATCTGGAGATAAGGACTTAACTTGGTAAAGATGTCTCAGGTGGCAACATTAATTGTCCATTTATGGAACAAGTAACAGTGGATACATGGAAACTTCATGGCATTTTTTTTCTTTCCATTTTTGCTTCCTTGCATTTTACTTTCAATCAAATTATTACAGCTGCTGCCACTACAGCGTTTAGGACATTTAGTATTCAAGTGTATATACATTCTATAAATAAATAAAAATAAAATAAAAATAATACTAGGAATACATTTCTGTAACATCCTTAATGGGCATATGGAATTGGATGTATTTTGTTTGTTACTTATAAAGATCATTCACGGTTCACAAACTACAAGATGATTATTAGGAATACTATATTTATAATTATGCCATCATTCTTGACTAAAGCTCCACTCTTTTCAAAGCTATGTGGTTTTTTGGGGGTGGGGACTGTGACATCATGTTTCTTTATTGTCACAAGGTTGAAAGAAGGGACAAGTAAACACAGTTCTTAATAAGTTTGGTAAAATAAATAACTAAGGACACACAGATTCAAACACAAGAGTTCTGGAGGAGAAAAAACAAACCAAAGAAACTTCTTTAAAACCTTGTTTTATTTCATTCAGCAAACCATCACCCTAAATTAAGCCAATAAATGATTATGAAAACACTTTCCCAGCTGGGATCTCTCTGAACTGAACTTCAGTGTCAAGCCATTTTTACATCTTAATTGTACCATGTTTGTAAATGTGGCATACTTTAAAAAAGGTTGACAGACCCATTGGTCTTGTTAAGCTGCCCAGGTGAAGCTATAATAAATACCTTGAAATCTGTAATCATTGTAACAGTTGACATTTTACACTCCTCTTTGTGCTATCAACAACCACCTATTCCTTGAACAGAGAGAATGGCCAACAAATATATGCTGGAATCCCATTGTCTGTAATCAACATGATTTCACACAATATTTAAATTCATCACAGTTCTCATAAATATATTCTTTCTTACAGTGTTTGGTGACTCTCTCTCTCTCTCTCTCTCTCTCTCTCTCTCTCTCTCTCTCTCTCTGTCTCTCTGTCTCTCTGTCTCTCTGTCTCTCTGTCTCTCTGTCTCTCTCAGGAGGGTGGAAGCTTTTGCTGTGTTTATCCTATTGTTGAAGTCCTGGCCACTCTGTGTGATATGGAAGTAACTTTAGCAGTTTACATTGTGATCTCCACCCCTGACCCAGAGCAATGAACATTGAAACAATGAATGCAAGTAGAGGAAGACTTACTCCGACTAACAGACTAGAATCTATTCTATAGCAGTGATGATGGTAAATGAACAGTTCTGTTCTACCAAAACATTTTAGCAAAACATTCAAGAAATGCTTTGAAAATAAACAATCTTATATATCTTTTATCTTGGGCTCCATGGTAATGTGGTCTCACAGCTAGAGGTGTCCAGGACACCAACTGTTTAGCTTTAATCAACAACTTTCCATTCTTATGGCCCAGATTAAAAGGAATGCATAATAATATTAATTTTTGTTCCTCCTAGCTTCTGCAGACCTCAACAGTCCTCCTTCTACCCACCCCCGACCTTATTCTAATTCTAATGGTGACTTTGCAATGCCCTAACTTCTAGCTCCAGTAGATTGAATAAACTCCCAGGAATAAACCCCCCAGGATTAGGATCTAGGAGGAAAAAGGAGCACTTGGCAAGTAGCAGGCAAGTTAGCTCTACTGGCTGCTGTGCTAAAATATTCTACCTTTCTAACACTCAGAAGTGGGTTTGTGTTCCTCCACAGCTTGTGAAAGACTTGATTATATTATTGCTAGTAAACAGCAAGGTCAGAAAGGTTTAGCTTTGATTTTCCTGCAAAAAGTAACTTGTAAATGTTTGTCTTGATTGGGAATTTCCTTTAATATTGTCAATATGAATACATGCATACATGTATTCATACTTTCTTCTATGTAGAAAAGAAGAATGAAAATATAGTGACTATGGCCACATGTCTGTCACTAACACTGGATCAATTCAAGTTATTCTGCTAGCAGTAAAGCAAAAAGCTCAGTGGTAGCCAAGGTTAATTTAGATGAGTGAAAGTGGCAGCCTAGTAACTTGGAAGTGCCTAGGGACCTTTCTGTAACCCCGTTCCCATCATGCATAGGTATGGATTATTGAAGACATGTGGAAAGACACTGTAGGATCAAATTCCAAGTAGAATACTGAATAAATAATGCTATACTTAACATCCCTTTAGTATATTTTTTCCACATGCCATTCAATTTGGCAGAAAGTAAATTGATTTTAGTTTTGCTTTAAGAAGAAAATGTCGGTGGGATTCTCATCGGTAGGATATGAGAGACTTGCACTTTCTTATATGATTACTATGGGCTGAGCATGTAAGTGTCCCCTTTTTCACTGTACAATCATATAACCACTGATTCACAGCCTTTCTGACTTTCCATAATTCAAATAAATTCTGGAGAAGGTCATCATGAGGGAAGTCCTTTTAAGGGACTTCTTAAGAAAACCTGGGTAGATGGGTGTAGGAGGGCTTCATATTGATAGATATGTAATGGAATCAAAAACATCAATTCCCATTGTCTTCTTGCAGATTCTTTGAATAAATGCTACTTTGAGAATAAGCTACAGTTGCAGAAGCCTAAAGATGAAAGCTTTAGGGAAATTGGGAGATTTCAGTACATGATTAAGAACCCTGTCAATCTGAACTTAGCACTTGGATGTGAGTCCATCGGGAAATTTCTGGACTTAGCCTAGACTGGGAAGTTGGGAAAAATGTATTGGAAGAAGGTACTGGAAAACCTTTTCCACATTGTTGCCAAGAAAATTACTGTACATAGATTTTTCCAGGTAACTACTGGGTCCTGGCTCAAGACAGATTTTACCTTTGCTAATGGCCAGTGGAAATCACCTGTAACATCTCTCCTAATTACTTCACTGAGTTTTAATGACCTTTAGTTTGTCATGGCTATAGCTTTTATATTCTACAGCTAATCCCTTTCTCTTCTTCCTGCTCATGAGAAGAGCTTATCTAGAATATGTTTTTGTTTTTCTAAATTAAATATCACAGAACTTCTCCAAAAGGGCAAAGGATGATGGGGCTTCAGGGAGAATTTTCTCCTGTGGGTCATGCTGTAGAGACTCTGCAAGAGCAAGCATTGAAGAAATGGTCTAAGTCTGAAGACAATTTACCCTGCGTATTCCAGAGATATCATATGGAGCTCAGCTTTGACAAAAGAGGGCAAGCTTATCAAATGATTAGCCAGACATTGTATCATTTGTCACGCATAATTGGAAAATTTCTGTTTTAAGTTTTAAATTCTATGTGTCCTAAAGTGCTGACAAAACTGAAATCTTTCCTGCACAATTCATTTGGCAAATAACAGAGTAACCATTGTTGGTTTGCTTTATGTGCGACTTTAATAAGCCATATAGGGACTGTAGGATGTTGCACATTACCTAAGTAACTGATATTATATAATACACTGTCACCAACCATCACACACAGTATGTCACAAGTTTATTGATCCTCAGGATAACTGTATGACACTGTATGGTTGTATAATGCAGCATTAGTTAAACAGCGCAGAACATTCATAATCAATTACTTAGCTGCAGTTCTCATTAAGCCACTCTTCCTGGTGCTGTTTAGTGGAAATCTGACTGAATTTAAGAAAGCAGCCCTAAGCACATATCATAAAAAAATAGTCTGAGACTGTGAATATTGTTATTAATATTACTCTTTCCTTTGCCAAACATGGGAAATATGAAATCTCATAATTCGTAATCACAGCCCAGTAAAATTGGTGAAACTTACATAATCTTCAAGTCTGTGTGTTGATCATACTTCTTTTATTCCCTTGACATACTCTTGATCCAGACTATAAACCCCATGATGTTTTTTTGTAAAAAAAAAAAAAAAAAGGGAGGGAGAGAGAGAACAAACAATAATTAAATGTATGATTTGCTTTTAGTGTCCTTTATTTTGTTTTGCTTCAGGTTGTTTGCTTATTACAGTTTAGATCTTTATCAGCCCAAAGACTTCAAAGAAACATTGGGATAAAAACGAAGTTAAACACAAAAAAGTATTTAGGCGTTGATTCATTCTAATTCCTTCAGCAGACTGTTTCACAAATTATGCAGATCTTTTATGTTAAGTTCTTATTCTAATGTTCTGTTTCATTGCCACCATTAGTGTCATTTTCAATCACCTGGAGAGTGTTTCCAAATATATTAAACTAGAAGCATTTGAAAATAACTAGACAAAATCTGCCTGTGATATAGACTAGAGACCACTGTCAAAACCACTTCTAGTCATCAGACTGTTTTTCTTAATTGATGGAGAATCTTTGGCAAGACAGAGAGAGAAAGTACATACAATCTGTCTTGGGAAAAACTGGATATACAGAATCTGGATTCTTTTTTTATTAAAACAAAGCAATTGCTGTCAGTCACATCAGGAAAAGACTTGTCAATATGTATTATTCTTCACTTGACCACTGAGCAATAATACATATAATCAACCATCAGAGGTAGAACACTCATAACATCCCTGAATGTCACTGATCGCGAGCAGGAGGGGGCCTCTATCCAGGGGGGAAAACGCATGCGTAGTACTGAGGAATTAAGCAGCCATTCAAAGAGACACAGATCAGACCTGCCTTAACTTTCAGGGTTTATCTGTCTGGGTTTTTCCCACGCTTCTTCAGTTTGTTAGGATTTTCTGTCTTATGTAGCAGTAATAAACACTAGAGACCTACTCCTCGTCTCAGCGTGATTCCTGACTGTTAGGAAATTGAAAGTGCATTTGTCAGAGATGTTTATATCCCACCTTTCAAGGCAGCTTATTGTTAATAATAAAATACATTAATAAGAATTAGGTTTGTTAGGCACTTTGGATTCAAAGGCAAAGAAGTGTTTCGGAGGACACTGGGCACAGTCCCCCATCTGGTGCTCTTTAAAGCATCTGTGGCATCTTCTGGGATTGCAGAACTGCCTTCCCTCTGTCATGGGGTACTCCATGCAGAACACAGTAAATATCTAAAGCACTTTTATACTGTAGGGGTTCCTGCAAAAGCAGTGAATTGGCTTTGGCATTGCTTTGAAAAAGTACCAAGAAGGTGACATGGATTCCAATACAAGCCCTCATTTTAAGGGAAGTAGAGGAGGAAATCTGACCCTCTTTAGGTCAAACTGGGAGAGCTAGAAGCCAATATTAGCTGTCCTCCCCAAAGTTCTTGAATTATTAACAGTTATCCAGAGGTATAAAAATAGGTAGAGTCAGGATCCTTACACAGTATTTATGGTACAGCTGTATGCATGAACAGAAGCAGCATTTTATTAAAGAGGGAGAGAACAAGGCCATAATTTCACATATCGCTGAAATGCACGAGGGGTTTAGAGAACATATTTGCTAACTTGGTTAAGCTTCTCATTAGTGGCAAATTTGTGTGTGTCAGGAGCAGAAGAGGAAAACCATCTGCCTTCCCTTTTAAACTTACTTTCATGGCTGCAAGAAAAACTTAGTATAATCTGTCACTCAAAGAAGCTCCAGTATGATCCATCAGTCAAAGAAGCTCTTCTCTTAAGCTATCTGCAGATGGAAAAATTTTGTCTTGTCTTGTTTATTCACTCAGGTTTCTTCAGCTTGTTTGGTTGCACTTGGCAGTGAATTGTTTGCTTTATTGGTGCGGATATCTCTGGTAAACATTTGATCTAGTTAAAGAGGACTGTCATTCCTGTTAAGTGTTTGGGGGCTAACTGTGGGACTCAGACTATGTGTGGTAGGCATTGGGTTGGCGCATGTGTGCGCATGTTTCTGTGCATTCCAAGAGAAGAGCACAGAAGAAGAAGAAGGAGGAGGAAGAAAGAAGTAGTCATTTTTCTCTAGATAAATATTAACACTGGATTCCAGTTTATAATAAGCATAATGCTCTACTGACTATTCATGAATAGGCTTCTGGCATTGGTGGTTCATGAAAAAAAATGCCCATATTAGTTTTTTTCCCCTTACTGTGACTCTAAGCAACCTTCTTTTGAAATTTTGTATTGCTGCACTAAAGAGGAAGAAAGGAAAATTAGGAATACAAAAAGAAAAGCACAAACAAATCCCAACCCTCCCAATAAACATAATTTATTATAGGAAATATCTGCCCAGTTTTTAAGTGTAGCAGTGAACCTCAATTGCATTTTGACCAATTATATTGGTCAATCTGTCCTTTATATTAACACTATTTCATAAGCACACATCGGAATAACCACACGTCTTCAACCCAAAGCTGTAAAGCCAAGGTGACTATGTCTTTGCACCGTACATGAATAATCTTTCTTGCTCCATCTCTTTTCACTACAAAAAGTCCACAATTCTTCATATATTTCTAAATCCCAATTTTGGGCAAGAGAATTCAATTACTTTACAATTTTTTACCCTTCCCCAAACCATGTAAAAAAACTAAACACATTTTTTTTATCATGTGTAAATGTCCCTTTTAACATTTTCACTTCTAACATAGTGAAATTGACAATCAACCATTTTTAAATTGTCTCTGAAGTATCCAATAAACATGAAAAACAATAGTTTGTAGAATTAAATTCATTTTAAACTCATAAGAACCATTATTTAATATTCTGTGTGACTCTTAATCATTGACTTGTTAATATGGGATACTCTGAATCTTTGTTCCAAAATTCTTGCAAGTAACTAATATCTATTTTAGCCATACCCTTTCATTGCCTATAAAGGAGGATTGTGGATTTAAAATGATCCAAAATACTTTTCATTCATGAAAGTAATGCAGAAGAATCAGATGTTGCTAATATACCTGGCCCAAATTGTGAAATAAAAGGTGCTTTAATTGAATCATCTGCCATTCCACAATTTTAGACAATGTGATTCTTCTTGCAACAACTCAAATGGATTAAGAACTTCAGATCAGCAATAACCTGGTCTAAAGTATTAATGCCCCTATTAATTCATGAATACCAAAAAACAAAATGTCTGGCATTTTCAGTTAGGGATTATTTCAAAGTGTGAGTTATTAGACATCCTTCATATACAGGAGTTTTGAAACATAAGGAAACTATTGTTTTATATCATATAAATGCCCTATAGGTCACTTGCTGAACTATTTGATTAATAATGGACCTGTCAGTGTATATAAGTCTTATCTTCTGAACCAAGAAGTTTTTATTTTAGGTCTTTTTTTAATTTTCCTTTTGCAATGTGTTCATAAGTCAACCAGCTCCCTGCACAGCCTTGCCCTCTCTCTCTCATTCTCATTTCTACCTATCCTTGTTCATATTCACCACCAACTGATTGATTCTCTATGAGGCTTCCAGCTGCCATTGGAATAATTATAGTGATACTACCAAGCCCTGCCAAGCCCAAGGCCTATCATCTGAATAACTTGGGGGCACTGCAGAATTTTAACTCCCAAGGATCTCAGGAAAATAATGCAGCAAAATTATTTAATGACTTATCTGGTGTACAATTTGCCTCTATCCCCCCTCCCCCATGAATTGAATGAGATGCTGGTCTTTTCAGTTGGATACATATACAAATGTAACAACTGGCTAAACAGTTTCAGAGCCTACTGAGGGAAGCTTGCTCAAGGCTTCCCAAAAAAATCAAAGACGTTTGGGAAGGCACTAAAAATAGGAGAATAAAATGGTTTAGTTTGCATTGGAATGCAAATGTTATCTACCTTATTTGCATTTTTGAAAATGACACAAACCCAAACTTATTTATTATTCCAATTTTGCTGTTTCCAAAGGTTACAGTGTGAATCACTTTTTTAAAAAAAAGGATATTACAGTCAATCTTCTATAGAAATGGATATATTCATAAAAATAATATACAAAAATCAATTATCCTGCAGAAAATTACAAAAACTGTCTGTATAAGGCAAAACTGTAAAGAAAAATGCATACGTTTAGAGAATGTAGCCCAAATTGGCTACTAATGTTCATGTAGACTAAAAAACAATTCTCAATTTTCACAAGCCAAACTTGGCAGATTTGCATTTTTGTAGTTGGCCCCTGATTACAGGAGGTGGCTATAGAAGAATCTGGAGCAAGTGCTTCAGCTTATGTGACGCAGTTATAGAGAGCACAACTCAGTCCCCACTGTAGAATTACAAAAGCACCACTGGAGGGTGGTGATTATATAATGGACCAGTATATAAGGGATCACGTTTTACTCCCAATTTTTCTAAGAAAATATTATGTTGGTGATGTTTGGAAAGTCAATTTTGTTTTTATGCTCAACTTTGTGATTAGCCAAGGTTTTGGAAAGGATCATCCACACAGGACCCACCCAAAATCCAACTGGTCGCTGCAATCAAACCTGCAACCTTTTTTTTTTAACATGGGTCATCTGTCCTGCTGGCCCAAATTTACTACTTTTCTTTGCCTGGGTTGTTAGCTCCAGACATAGCTGTATCTGTAAGGCAGGGTGGCTCTTGCACAGAGACATAGATGAAACATGCTTCCTTCTCTTCCCTTAGCCCAGACAAGTGATGAATCCAAAGCCCTTCTACGACCAGACTGGAACTACTGGCTTCTATGTTCTGGCTAAATCATCAGATGTTCCTCTCAGAGATTGTATCTTGCATGTGAGATCTTTTTTGGAATCATAGTCTAATGATCCCTTATTGCAGTAGAGCTTGCGACAGCTGCTTACAACATACAAACAATTCCATGGAGTTCCCCCTACTTAAGAATTAATTAAGAAGAAAGTATTTAAGTAAGATTTGCATGTAACTCCTATTGCTTGCTAAGCCTTCCAAAAGCCCCTGACATTGGACCTGAAGAGATGAAAAGGCAAAGAATGAAAGTCCAACCAAAGCCATTAACCATGCATGACGAGCAAATATAATATCCAGGAAATGCATTTACTGATAATATCTGCAAGAGTCAGTATTGAGGTTTTTGCATTTCTGTCTGTTTCGATTGCATCTGAAAACCTGATATCTGTGGGGATTGTGCTGTTTTGTCTATATGTGATACGCACAGCAGGGAAAACAGTGATCCGTGAGATCAGTCAATTCCTTGAAGGTTATATGTTTTGCTGGTGGTTTCAGGTGGATAATTAAAAAAACATGCCTTTGTGCCGGCTGGTGAAAGATATGTTTGCTGACGGGCTTCTGGGAAGAGGTGGACTTCAAAGTGGCTGCTTGTTCAGAGCACAGAAAATGTATCAGCAAAGACAAATATTGTCAGAGTACAGGGCTTGTGGTTTAAGCTCAGATGAATGAACGCATCACTTCTCTAACAATGCAAGGGAGAAAGATTGTAAATTGGGTGTCTTTGGGAAACGTGAACCTTAAGTGTATTCTGGAGGCATTATTTCTACAGAACATGCTTTCAAAATGACATCAAAAACCCAGAGCACAAAGCTGCTGCTTCTTTTTCCTTCTCAGCTCCATCCACCTGGCTCTGCAAGTAAACACAGAAAGGCATTTTAACAGCTGGGAGGACACTGTTTACCCACTGCTTATTCTAACAAGGTGGCTACAGAAACTGCTACAGTAAAGCCACCATATAGATTGTACTATTTTGATGTTTGGTGTCGTATTTCTTCCTGGTTCTGATATGTCAGTGACTTTCAGTTCCTTATCTCAAAGAATTATAAACTGTAATTGACTGTCTCTTGGGTCATAGCAAACCATTTCCCCTCCAAAGCTGTTAGGAGCTGTTCCTGGCAACCTTGAAATAATCGTAGCATTAAAAATCAAGACGTAGCCTGTTTGATCGTCTCTGTATGAATTCACCTAAGCTCCTGTTGGTTGATTTACAAGTATTGAGTTCTGATGCTTAACAGCCTGTAAGAACTCTTATTTCATAATAGTGAATAAACGATGAGTGGAGGTAATGGAAAACTCCACAAGGGACAAAGATTCCATGCGGCCTCTAACTTTAAGGTCTCTCCCTTTATCAGCTAGAATATGTATTTGTATGGATAAAAATAAGCTTCTGGATGAAGCTCGTTATGGAAAAAAGGATAGAGCACTGTTTTTTTAATGGCAATGGGATAGAGTTATATCCCAGTGAACCCTAGAGGACTGTGGTTACTATTATTGCTGCTGTAATTAACAGCATTGTAATTACTTCTATGGCCCTTGCTGTAACCTAGAAGCCACACCTGATTCCAAGAGCTGATTCCCCCAGGGATTTCTCAAACAGAATCTCTTCTAGCTCCTATAGAATTTATTTTAGCAAACCCTGCTGCCAAACCATCAATTAATAAGGAGGTTCCAAAAAGTTATTTCCTTCCTTTCTGGAGCATCCAGTAAACATCTCCCCACTACAGGTAGTCCTTGGCTTATGACCACAATTGGGACTGGAATTTCTGTTGCTAAGTGAGGCAGTTGTTAAGTGAGTCATGCCCAATTTTACAAACTTTTTTGCTGAAGTCATTAAGTGAATCACCATGGTCATTAAGCGAATCTGGCTTCTCCCATTGACTTCACTTGTCCGAAGCTGGCTGGGAAGGTTGCAAATGGTGATCACATGACCCCAGCTGGTTCACTGTAAGTGTGATCATTGTAAGTGTGAACCAGTTGCCAAGTGCCTGAATTTTGATCATGTGACTGCAGGGATGCTGTGACAGTTATAAGTGTGAGGACTGGTTGTAAGTTGCTTTTTACAGCACCATGGTCACTTCAAATGGTCACTAAATGAATGGTCATAAGTCAAGGACTACCTGTATATGTGAACTTCTGACATCTTTTACTTATATCCTCAGGAAACAGTATGCAGATACAGCAACAATATAACCCAGGTACAGTGATGACATTAAATGATGCTAAACTATTTATCTCAGTGGGGATTAATTTCCTCCATTCCTCTACTTAAACAATCCAACTTTTTCCCTTCCTTGGCAAATAAGGTCACTGTAATTGTCTTGATGTATAGTCCCATGTAGCAGTTATCCTCTCACTTTTCTGGCTCCCTCCTTTTGGGTGAGATCTCTCATCTGTTTCTCTCTGCTTACCCTCCACTTGGCTCTCCGATCCATGATTTACCCCCAGCTGAATCAGTTGGGCGACCTCCTTGCTGGTGAAAACCAGCTCTCATGGCCTCTGTTGGCCAAGCTGCCAGCTGATGCTCCTGAATCCTGTGTGCAGAGCCTCATATCTTCATAATAGTATTTTGTGACTTCAGCCTGTTGTCTTAATCTTTTTTCCTTTTTTCTTTTTCAATCTTCATGTCCAGATGGTTCCCTTCATTTGTAAGGAATTCTTATTTCTTTAATTCTTACTTTCTGGATTAGTCTTCCCTTACATTCTGTGTGTGGTGAAAGGTCCCCTGTGCAAGCACTGAGTCATGTCTGACCCTTTGGAGGGATGCCATCCTAGGGACAAATAAAGGCCCTTCTCCACTATCTCTAAACAGACAGGTCATGCACAAGGAAACCAAGGTAATAAAACAGCACATACGGTAGGATATTTTAGGACGGGGGAGTGGCCAGTAACATTAAAAAGGCCATATACAGAATAAAGTGCCTTTGTGCAAAATATGTAAAGTTTAACCATATAAGGCAATGAAAAATGGACACCCGCAGTGCATACTGATAAATACCGTAACCATGCCAATGCCAGCATCTGCTGTTGCAGCACAGATCCAATGATTATGACGAATAAACTTTCCTGTTGCTATCATCTGCTCACTGGGCACAGAATTGTTATTCCACACCAATATCTATTGGTGATCCATATCATTACTGCAAGCGTTTTCAAGATGTTACACTTACTCTGGGCCAACAAAAGCGTAAAACTAAAATGCTTCCTTCGAAGAGAGTAAAGAAGGTGTATAGAGCAGCTCCAAAGAATAAATACATCCGTGTTTGATCATAAGCACTCAACTGAGGCTACAAGAGAACATTACAGTGGTAATTCTTGCCACAAACCAAAATATAAAGTGCTGGTTAGCATCAACAGATGAAGAAAAATTAGCAGCTGCACAAAGACTCATGGAGTTACACATGCTAGTTATAATTTATTCTGTGCTATCTTTCTGAATGTAAATACAAAAACAATGCAGTACTACTTATAGGCATACTTGCATGATAAGAAAGTACACACATAGAAGAGATGGAACCCAGAGCATCTGTGATGCCCCAAACAAGTAACTTGGTTATGTGACCCACTGATAAAAGACTTTTAACTTTTAAAAGTAGAATCCAGGTAAAGAAACAAAGAAACAAACAAAAATATCACAGCAAATTGTGTGGCTATGCTTCCTTCAGACTAGTGGTATAAAGAAAGCACTTCATATAAAGCAATGTGATGCCACCATTTATTCAGAAATTGATAATCAGGGAGAATTCAGATGGAGGAGGATTTATTACATTTCTTAAAAAGGTGAGCATTCATTTGGTTCAATGTGAACTCATACTTTATTTTCAAAGGTATAAAGAAGATTTGAGTGTTTTTGCTTTTTAGCTAATGGGTCTCCAAGGTCTTTGAGGAAGGTGCACAAGTATTGCATAGCTTGCTGGAGGCAGAATATGTGAATGCAATCTTATAAACACTGAAATGAGAATAGTCTCCAGACAGGCATGGGACTGTGCTGTTAAACACCCAGAGAGAGTCATCCATATGGAAATCTTCCTGGATGGAGAATGGACACTGTTTTTTTTGCTGGAGTTGTTTTGTATTTATTGTAGTTTTAATTTTGTAAAGCCTCCAGAGTCATCTGGAATGGGGCAGCCTATACATTCAATAAATAAATAGATATAATCAAGTTAAACTTAGAAAATATTATTACAATTAAATGACATTAAGGCATGAGTTTAGATTAAAATACTGCAGAATAAAAAGTTCCAGTTCAAACTTCTTTTAGATTTTCACCCTGACCTGCATAAGCACGAATGAATTATAAAGCCCTATATTTCAAGGGGAGTTTATTTTCAGATAATACTTTCAGGATTGAAGTGTTGGAATGAAAAATGCTGACATCATCTGGAGTATAGCAAAAGAAATATGTCTCCAGGGATGCATGGGAAAGGGACTTTTTAGACACATAAGCAATTAGCTGTGTAAAGTAAGTGAAATGACACAAGTGAATACTGGCTGCACTTTTTTTCTTTATTAAGAGTTTTTTTTAAAAAAAATGTAATCTGCCAGCTTTTATTTGTGCTACATTAATCAGCAATGCTTCTAGGAAATAGTTATTCTGACAGAGTAGAAAAGGAAACAGAAAATTAAGTAAACATTAATTTTCATTAGAAAGTTCTGTGCAAAGTAGAGACTATTTACAGCTGAAGCCCACTTGCTCTTTTAATAAATCCTTCATTAAAAACAACAGAATCTGTTTCCTGCCTCTTCATGCACTAGTAATATACATTGGGACATTTAAAATTAGATTAGCTTTACATTTTATCAGCTATAAGGATTGGTACATTCTTTGTATTCAGAGATTAACTATGCTGAGTGTCAGAGGAGGAAAGTATCATTCCTCTGCTCTTATAACCAAACAACTGGCTCATTGATCTAAGACAAATTTTCTCTTGGATAAACTATTCAACTCCAGAGAGTAATGGATAAAAAAGAGAGCCTATTAAGGCTGAAAAACAGATTGAGTAGATAATCTAAAGGACACACATTGGGAAGATCAGAATTAGAAAGCAACTGCTCTCCAGATGGTGTGGACTACACCTCCCACAATTCCTTACCATTTGTTATGCTGGATGGGCTGATAAGAAAGTTGAAGTGCAAAACATCTGGACATCTGCTTTACATTATCATATCAAGCCTAAAAGCAATTGTGCTAGCTCACTCTCTTTATATTAGAACTCTGACATTCTCTAAGGATTTGGACTGGTGACTAGGTTCACATAGAACAATAGAAGTTATAATGTGGTTTGTTTGGTTTAGCTTTAGTTTAGTGTAAAAAATGAATCCAGGTGATGGCTTAGTGTTATGTGCGAATGAATATATGGGTTGTTCAACAAGCTTTGCTTAAAATAAACCTTGTTTTAGTGTGATATGTGAAACTAGCCAGTGGGCCAGTTATTGTCTGTTTCCATTCTTTATTAGCTATGGTTTAGAGTTATGACCGCCCCTAAATTATGGAACATCTTAATAATGATGTGTTAAAAACAAGCCAAATTCATAAACTTTGCTTTGAAATCAGCTAAGTTTAAGCACTGTATAAACAAATCAGCTCTGTCTGGTCCATAATGGTAATGGAGGTGCAGTGGTGAATTTGGGAAAGGAGGGACTGCCCTAAGACCTGACATCTCAAGTATATAGAACATCATCAGTTGTGTTATAATGACATTTTTGATTCTGCACTGCCTGGAATGTCGCAACCAGGCTTCTTGCAACAATGTTAGACTGGATGCTAGCATAAGCAGTCATTCAAGGACACAAAACTTCTGATAAGGTTTACTATAGGAAAGCTACTGAAACCTTTATGAAAGAATTCTTGTGATTGCTATATATCAAATGCAAGCCCTATTTATAGTGAAATCAAGCACCTTTTTCCTGCATGTGCTGTTTAATAGTATTGAAGCCACATTGTCTCTTGTTTTAGAAAAGGACTGGTTTGATTTCAGGCTGTTTACTTCAGACCTTGTAAGAACTGTCTCCCACATTGTTACTACTACTGTGTTTTGACTCCAGAGAGGGAATCTGAAGTTACAGCTGCTTATAGTTAACCACAGCTGATGAAGGTTAGCAGCAAGGAGTAAATAAGTGTATATTATTTTGTAGGTTACAACTGTGTTTTTGAAAACTCTGTTAACTGCTGAATATGACTACTACAGCCAATTCAAACAAACCATTTGTTGTAACTAGACTGATGGAGGATTTAAATTGGGATGAGGCCTGTGAGGGAGGGGAGGAGGGGAAGATAGAAGATAGGGTGGCTGTACACAAGCGAGTTATATTTGAGACAGATCACAAGTACCTTACCAATTACCAATTATAATATATTAAAAATCCATTGTGTTTGTTGAAACCTTCAGAGATAGCCTGAAACCTTTTGATGTGTGTGAGTTCAGCAATCTCTTGCTCAATTATGCTGGGGAAATTTATTTTTTCCAAGATGACTATTTTGAGGTCTGTAATGGAGTGTCCTGGAAGGTTGAAATGCTCTGATATTACTTTGTCCTTGTTTTGAGTTCTCATGTCAAACTTGTGTCTGTTAATTCCTTTGCCAAAGTCTGAGCTGTTTTCCTACACAGAATCTATAGGGGTATTGCTGGCAGATGATGGCTTAGATCACAGTAGAAGAATATGTGAAGGCATCTCTAATATTCCTTGTCTCAATACTGAACTGTTCAGTTGCTCCATATTCCATTCTACTGTTGTTTCCTGGTTGTTATACAAATCCTTCAATAAGCAGATGTGGCCTGGCACATTCATATTTTTAAGGCCTACCCACAATTTGTTGTACTTTATATAGTAAAAACCTTTATATAATCAATAAAACAGAAATAGACATATTTTGGAACTCCCTTTTCATTACCCCAAAGCTGTTACCATTGTGATCCTGAACTCAAGGAGGCTGACTTTGGAGCTCAGGGATTCATGCCAGCTTCTAATCCAGATGTTATATCTAAGATCAATTAAGTTTAAGTGGGCATGAGATAAAGATGGTGCCTCTCTCCTGGGGTTCCAGAAAACCTTGAAAACCTGGCTCTGGTTCCAGGCCTGGGGTTGATGTTTGTCATTGTTTAATGGCCCCTGTTTTGTTTCATGGGTTTTGTTAGCAGAGTATTTTAGTCTGGGCTGCCTGTTGATTTAATGTTTCTGGCTGTTTTTATGTTTGTTTGTTTTTAAAATTTTGTACCACCACCCAGAGTCCACTGGAGTTGGGTGGCCAATAATTTTCAATAAATAATTTTTTTAAAATCCCCATAATCTTTTCAAAAGACGAGAAGAATGCTCTCGTACTTTCAGGATGGAAGGAGTGATGGAGGCTAAACTTTGGTGAAAGTTCTAGCATATTTGTAATTTTAGAAAATTGTAATAAGATATTCCTAGCATAAGAAAAGTACCACCATCAAATAAAAATACAGCATCTTTGGTTAACTGCTTACTAGTATTAAATGGAGGTGGGCTAACAACAACAAGAACAACAGGATGAGATTACTGAGGATGAATTCTTCTGAGCTGTAGATAAATACATTATTAAAACCATTTCAGGCCATCATTAGAAAGTCAAGAATTGTACTAAGCAGAGGAACCTCCAAGTGGTTAGTGGGAAGGATATTGAGGTCTCCACCTTGATTAGTTCAGATGCAAAATATATCCTGTCAAATATCCAAAGCAGTTAAATGTAAACTGGGCACTGTGTCAGTCTATCTACCATCTATCTATCATCTCTATCTCCATCCATCCATCCATCCATCCATCATCTTCTGTCTGTCTGTCTGTCTGTCTATCACTTCCATTGATCTTTGTCTATTGTGATAGGAATGTTACTTTCTTGCAATTTTGTTTGCAGTTTTTGAGCCAACTTTTGGAGACTGTGGCTCCTCCTACTCATGGGCAGCTTAAATCTTCAATCTTCTGTATGCTTAATTAGGTGGCATGGAACCAGGTAGGACTTGCTTCCAAATAAACATCCCAAGATGTGCATGGCATGTGTCTTTACTGTTACTTTTCAGATGACAACAGTTTTTATTTTTCCTTTTTATCTGTTTCCACATCGTAGAATTCCCTAGCCTTGAAGTTCATACAAGACCGGGCATTTCATCGATGTACAGTAGAGTTAAGATTTCACATCTGGCAAGGTAACTATGATGGACTCATTTAAACATGTTTGTTTTGGACCTTTTAAAAAAAGTGTCTGTGATGTGGTGCTTGCTATAAACTTTTATTGCTTTTTTTGAAACTTAAAAAAATCCACACAACCCCAATCATTTCCAACCAACCTTGCTTCAAATCATGCAGCGGATTATTACTTCCCTTAAGGTGAAAATTTTCAAATGACAAAGTACAGAAACATACAGCTACTTTATCCTCTTAAATTTGATTTCAGCCATTGTAGCAATTTGGGGGGGGGGGGAAACTGATTAAACAAACAAAAAACAGTGAAAAGGAAGTAGAAAAAGACACCTGGAATCTTACAGTGATTTAACCACTTTGATTTATGTTAGTGGTTTGGGAAAGACTATTTTTTGGTCCTCAAAACAGAACAAACAATTGATGTGCCATATTGCTGTGTGGTTTTAGCTATCAGCCTGTCACCATTCAGTTTTGTTATTAATATTTGATGAGTTAGAAGGTTATAAGCATATGTGCAGTGTAGCAACAACACAGTCATCATTCCCCTGGCTTAATTTATGGGACTTTCTCTCTCTGTACCTCTTTTATAAAATAGATTGAAAAGAATGTGAATAGGAGTAAGGGGAGAAAGAGGCATTTTTCATTCTCCCATTTTTCTTCAACAAGGTATAGATTAACCACTTTAAGTAGGTCTTTTTTTCAGGTTAAAGTAGAATCAACAATATAGCTTATTGGCTTCACCAATGAGAGCTAAAGATAGCTTAAGAAGCATGTGTGAGACCTAGTTTGAGAACTGCTCTTCAACATTAGCTGGAGTTTTAATTTCAGAAAAGTATTCTACTTGTTTCTTTCTTTCTTTGCTTTAAAAGAGAGCTAATGTAATATAATGGATAAGGAGATAGACTAGGACCAGAGAGCCCCAGGCTGAAGTCCTCAGTCAATGAGTTGCTCGTTGAATGACTTTGGGATGGTCATTCTCTCATTGAGTTCATGTTGTGGGGATAAAACAGCAGGAGACACATGTGTACCTGCCTTGAGCTCTCAAAAAAAAAAAGTGAGGTATGCGTAGACACACACACCCAAGTGTTCAATTATTATTTTAAAAATGTAAAAATATTAAACAAAGGTTATTATACCTTATTGTTTTGAATTTTTGCTACAGGTGTGAAAATGTTCTACATTAAAAATGAGCAGGGACATATGGAAGAGGGTATCTGTGCCTGAAAATGTTTTTATGTCCCTTCTTTCCACAATCCCCTCATCACCTGTCACCTCATATGGTCTTTGGGGCAGAACAGTTTCACCTGCCATAGGCGTAAATAAATGGCATTCAGAATAGCTGTGCCAAAGGACAACATTACTGTAATTTTAGTTATCCATAGGCCAGCAGGACCTCATATTTTTGTTTCTAGTTCCCTTCCTTTTTTCCTAGGCAAACTACCAAATAATCCATATGAATTATCATTGAGGAACTCTCTAATTTATATTTTCTATGGAAATGAGATGGTGTGTTTTCACTTCATGGATCATGTTTTGCACCCCACCTTTGTCATAAATCTGAGGGATCAGGTACAGCTGATCTCCTTATTTGCAAGCTAACAGTCTGACAGCTCCACATGTGAGCCAGGCCAATTTTAGGTGTGAAAACTGTTCACACCTAGACAGAAAGCAGGCAGACCAGGACTTAAGAAGATTCTCCTCATTGTAAGCTGCTATTTTGTCATATTACATGGGACACCTGGTGCCTTTCTCAAGAGGGGAAGAATTAAGCAGAAGGGCCAATAAAAAAGAAGCAGTGACCACATCCTGTAAAATTGCTGAGCAGCAATGGCTAGGAACCAGCTAATTAGGAAATGTATAATGAGAAAATAAATAACAGAAACTGGATATCAAGACCATGGCTGTTTACTACCTCAAAATGATGGTCACATGCTGAGGCTGTTTGCATGCCAGCAAACTCCATACTCAATGATATTAATTCAGCTTAGCCTTACACAGGCATGTATAAAGTACAATATTTTAAAATGAATTTCTTTTTTATTCAGGCAGGGAAAAAAATTGTAGGAAAGAAATAGATCTGATTGAAAAAAACCCAAACATTTATTTTTATTTTATTTTAAACAATGGCAATACATTTTGATTGATACTTTACGAGTATAGCATCAAAATTTTCTAGTTTTGTTACAGATCCTGTTATAATTCCACATAACCTGTCAGTGTACTGATACCTATAAAAGAAATACTCATCCAACCAGCTGCATTGAATATGGGTGGTCAACAAGTTTCTAAAGCAAGGGCGGTAGTTTGGACTGAAAAGGGCTCTTCGTGAGATTTCTGGTAGAGGTACAAGAAAGACTGTGTTTTTCCCATGATGAGGCTTCTCTTCTGCAAGAATCTCTTTCATGGAATTTTATAGGATTGGTCTTCCAATGACATACCTTCTGTAGTTCGCTCTAGTGTCCTCTTGCCTTTTTTTTTTATTGGCAAAAATTCATGAAATTCATTCTGATCAGGAAGTCAAAGATACTGAAAGATAGCCTCAATTTCTCTAAGTAGAGACGGGCCTCTTTAGAGAGAATTGGGAAAGACTCCAATATGAAATCTTGAAGAACTGATGCTAGTCAATATAGAAAACACTGTACTGTGATAGTTGGACCACAGTCTGATTTGGTATAACATAGATCCCCATATTTCTGTTCTAGAACATGGGAGCCTTTTCCTAACAGTTCATAAGAAGTTGTCAATTTTTGCAAGAGATGGTGCTGCCAAAATAAACTTTCTAGTACAGTGTTAAGACACTGCACTGTGTTTCTGTTGTGGAATATGTGAATAAGCAACAAAGCACAAATACTGGAAAAAGAAACAGGTGTGACAATAATGGTATACACTATATGCACAAATTACAATGTTATCATACATCACAACTTTGTTTCCTATCACTAGGAAAGTTCCTTCAAGTACCAGTGCAAGGTCTTTAGATAAGTGAGCAGTGGACCTACTTCTGGGCACAGGTGGGCAAAAAAATTGGGTGGATGATTTATCTGAATTTCTTCATGTGAAGGAGAAATTCTCCAACACTTTCCAAAAGGCAGGACTTTTCCTTAGCAGAGACAAGAGCATTGTTGCCAAAAAAGAAAGAAAGGTGGCACTTCCCCATTAGAGGCTAGTGCCTAATCTGGGACAACTACTGCTCAAAGAGCAGGTGGCAGCTGTGGCCAGGACAGCCTTTGCACAGGTTCATCTTGTGCACCCATTCCTAGAACAGGAGGCTCTTCAGATGATCATTCAATGGACTATGCAATGTACCCTACATGAGGCTGCCCTTGAAGACCATCCAGAAGCTACTGCTGGTCCAAAATGCAGTGGCATGGACAGTGAGGGGCACACTTTGATACACCCATGTGTCATCAACGATTGCAAACTGCATTGGTTGCCAGTTTGCTTCCAGGTGCAAGTCAAAGTGCTGGTTGTCACTTAATAAACCCCTGCATGACATAGGACATGGTTATCTGAGGGACCACCCATCCAGTGAGATCAGGTAGAGTGGAGGCACTTTGGGTTCTTTCTATTAAACCTAGTACAGCCTCAGAAGCATGTCTTCTCTGTAGTGGCACCTGCCTTCTGAAACAGAATCCCCCAGAGACTCATGGCTGCAACCCTACAAGAGTTTAAAAACAAATCTATGCTGGTTATTTGTTGAGCCCCAGGTGGTTTTTCTGTAACGGAATGTATGATTACTTTGGTTGCACACATTCTTTTTTTTTATTATTATTATATAAGCTGTCCAGAATCATTTGGGAGCCAGGAGGCCTTCTAATTTTCATTAATGATTTTTTAAAAATCTTATGAATTTCCCATGTTATCTTTCATTGGGATTTAATAGAAACATAGGAAGCTAGGGAAACTGTAGATCATTAGAGAATTGTTATGACAGAAAGTTAGAAAAAGCCTGGAGTTGATTTTGAATTGGTGCAAAGTCCTTGAGTAGAAATTCCATAACTGCATTTGTAAAAGGAAAAAAAAAATGGTGGTTATCTATACAATGCCTTTTCTTTTAAAGCTATCCATTATTTACTACACATTTTAAAAAAGCATAACATATCTCAGCCTGTTGTCCTTTAGATGCGATGAAGCTACAACTCTTAGAATTTCCAGGCGTTATGGTGTTTTAGGAATTCTGGTAGTTTCAACTTATTTTGGAGGCAAGTTGAGTAAGGCCAACATAGTCTAACCTACATATTGATATGGATAACTAAATGTTTCCCAAAACTTACTTGTTGGAAAGGGTTATCATCAGTACGTGGTCCCCTTCACTTGCTAGCAGACCCTAAAAAGGATATTTTAAGGGCAAAGGGCGGGGTGGCACTACAGATTTTGCTCTCCTGGATCTAAATACCTTCAGAGGGAAGCTAAGAATTAGGTATCTCAGCTATGCTGTTCTGAAGACAGTATAGCAAAACTCCCTTCTATTGCTTGCAGTCACAGTTATTTAATACTTCTCCATGAATCTGTGCAACTATACATCTCCAACTTAGAATTTCTCTATCTGAATTTACTAGCTCTCAGATCAATCTGGTGTTGGTAGCAGAAAAATAATGTATCTATGGATAGGTGGTTGTATGAGAGGTGGATAATGTTTTGGCAGCAAGTCTCATATTTGAACAATTAAAAGAAGGGCAAACAAAACAAAATCAGTTTTTAAAATTCAGCCAGACCTTCTCTTTAAAAATGATAGTCACTCAATATCTTCCATGTCCATTAAGGAATTTAGCAAAGAAATCAAGGGATTTAGCAAAGAATCCTCTTACAATTTTATCAGCTTAAAATTTTCTGAGAAAAAAAATGGGGCATTTTTTTTAGAATAAAAGAATGTTCTGTTTGTAAATTTGATATTATTGGTCTTATTAACACTGTGTCCTGGCATATTAAATGGACAATACTGTACAGTTCTTTTACTATTATGTCTGGTATTTCATACTAACCTAAGATATTGTTATAGTTAAGAATTCATAGTTGTTTTGTTACTTTTAGTGTTAACTAGAATGAATATCAAAGGCAGACTTTGAGACTTTCACTGTTGCAAAACAGGAATATTTTCAGTATCCAACTTCTTTTGTTGTGTTGTCATGGGAACCTATTGGTTAATAAATCTGGTAACCTATACACATATTGAAGACTTGTTGGGTGTTTCTTGTAGTGAAAACAGTTTCAAGATGAGGGGACGATTTGTCTGGAAGTCACAGCAAGGTGTGTAAACAGCTGAATTTCATTAGTCACCTTTCTTGTATACAACCTCCCTAATTAGGTTTCCAATATCTCTGGAAGGAATTTACCCCCTAAATGTCTTCGCTTGGAACTCACATAATATAACCATTTTGCAGAAGCAAAATAGGCTTGGGTCTAGATAGATTTCCGCCTGGAAGTCCGGTCTACATTTTGACTGCCATGAGAACAGTAAGTAAGTGCAGATAGCTATTAATATAAGAAATATAAATTGCAAATTAACTGGTCTTGTTTAAATTGTCCAAATACTTTTTATTTAAATACAGTTTCTCTTGACTGTTATTTTTCCGCAAGGATAATGTTTTCTTCCTTTATTGGTAGGTCGAAGAAATAATTAGGTATCACAATTGCCCCTTTTAGATGTTTTTTAACATGAATTCTAATTGCCAATGGAAAATAAATGGCATGATCCATAAAAATGGAATCCACTGTTTGAACAACCACATCTATAATTCATGCAGTTGCTTAATGTCTATCTCAAAATAGTTTCTTGATTAAAATTATAAACACACAAATGTATTTATTAGGAGAAACTGTATGTACATTGAAGAATATTACCTACCCCAAACAAAAGTGTACATTATAATAGTTGCATATATTAGGAAAAGATATTACAAAATATGCATGTTAGGAATATTTGATTTTTTAAAATAATTCATAGAAAATGTTATTGAAGAGACCAATAGTTTAATCCCTGCCACACTGACAAATATTGAAGCTGGACTGATCTGTACATCCCAAGTGTAATTAAATGTGAATACTTAGTGGGAGTGTCCTCAAGGCTGTACTCCTAGAAATGTTCACCTGCTGGCACATGCCCTGACATCATTAAACTAAATCTGAAGTCAGGAAGCCTGTGTACATAGTATCCCATGCCATATGAAACTATGTGAGGTTGATTGTTGAGATTACATGGATGTCAACTTGTATACTCTTCTTTTCTTCAGATATTCATAAGGGCACTTCCGGGCAACCAGACTTTCAATGGCCCAAGTCTGATTTGACAGTTAAAATGAAGCAGGGCTTGACCAGGCTGTTCTGATTATTCTAGGATGTCAGGATGCTATAGTAAGATGCCACATCACTTGTACCAATTGAAGCAAATATTTGTAGTTCAGGGTTGAACTGTGGAGTCCTTGGTGCTCTCTGAGCCTTGTTGTTTTCTTGCAGACATTTCATTGCCAGACTAGGCAACATCTTCAGTGCGAAGATGCACTGAACTTCAGTCGCACTGAAGATGTTGCCTAGTCTGGCAATGAAACGTCCGCAAGAAAACAACAAGGCTCAGAAAGCACCAAGGATTCCACTCTACATCACTTGTTTCCAGGCCTTTCCTTATCTCACCTCTCCATTTCACTCTAACCCTGATTCTTTCTGATTTCATATGCTTGTGAAGATGATGAGCTGCTTACAGTATGTTACTATATTTGGCCCCTTTACCCACAAAGACACCATCCTGGGAGACCAAGAGATGGGAGGCAGAGCCAAGCATCTCCTCCAATGGCTACACAGAACCCCTGGTACAATGTAACTCAGTGAAAGACACCGAGCTATTTTTAAGATTTAATTTTTTGATGTTGTGTATGTCTGTGTTTTAACTAGTTTAATCTGAGAGGTGGTGCCTCTAAAGATAATTGTGAGGTGACACCATTCTTCTGTTTCTCAGCAAGTTGTCTGGACAGGGTCAGGCCCATTTAATAGTCAGATCAGAGTCCAAGGGCTGCAGGCTAGATGGAAAGTCCAAAAGTCCTGGAAGAGGCCAATGGCAAGCCACTTCAGTACTACTCCTAAGGAAATTACCTGGATCTGTCCATGAAGTCACCAAGTGCACAACTTGAAGGAGCCTTTCCTTTTACTTTACCCTGGACTAGAAGCTCTTGCCTTATATCTAAAATCTAAAACAAGAGTAGTTATGCTAGAATCTGAGTTCTAATATGGTAGCACCTGCTGTGGTAGGGGGAAAAAAAACTCTAGCAGTAGCAGATAAATTTGCAACTAATCTCCCAGATTCATGTTGTTCATTTATGTAAGATTAATTATAAAATTATATATGAATGATATAATATGAATGAATTGTCTTGACCAGGTCTTTGTACAGTTCATTTGGTTAGCATTAGAGATTACATATCTCCTATAGCTTAGTAAGAAATCATCACTTGCATAAGCTTGTGTGTTGTGGATGGCAGTAGGCAATTGACTCCACTCCTTGAGCCATTGTACTCAGCTCAGGCTGGTTTGTAGAACTTGGGCTCTGACAGATCCTGTAATATGAGCCAGTTTGGTCTAGTGGTTAAGGTGTTAGGCTAGAAACCAGGAGTCTGTGAGTTCTAGTTCCACCTTAGGCATGAAAGCCAGCTGGGTGACCTTGGGCCAGTCACTCTCTCTCAGCCCAGCTCACCTCACAGGGCTGTTGTTGTGAGGAAAATAGGAGGAGGAAGGAGTATTAGGTATGTTCGCTGCCTTGAGTTATTTATAGAAATAATAAAGGTGGGATAAAAAATAAAATAAATCTGCTAGAGTTTGGATTTCATTCATAATGATGCTGGAAAAATAAATACGTTTTTACAAAATCCATTTAAAGCTTTGTTGGGTCTAGTGGTTAAGGCAATGGGCTAGAAACCAGGAGTCTGTGAGTTCTAGTTCCTCCTTAGGCATGAAAGCCGGCTGGGTGCCCTTGGGCCAGTCCCTCTCTCTCAGCCCAACTTGGTGCAATGTAGACTAGCCTCCTCATGGTGCACCCCGGGCAACGTGACTTGTCATGGCTAAATGGTCTACACATCTGGCTTCTGGACCTCACAAGGATTTTCCAGCAAGAAAAAAAGCAGCATGAACACCGAACTGCTATGCCATATGATTTAAAAAAAAAAAAAAATCCCGTAATTTTTTTTGGGTCTCTGCTCTAAAATTAATAATATCCAGTTAACACACACAGCTGTTTCTGAAATATGCTTAATTTATTCTTAAAAGCTGCTTATATTGAGGAAAGGAGATTTCTGAGATTAGCTATTATCAATAAAAGAAATGCCATAGGATGTAAAAAGCATTAATTTCAAAATTGCAATTAAAATTACAGTCACTCAGTTTAGGAATACAGTAGCTGGAAACCTGGGAGTGAGCATTTTGGGTTTATAGGCCTTAATTGTGGTGATGCAGGTGAATTGGTTCACTTCATATTTTGATAGGAACTCACAAAATGATCCATTCAGTATGCAAGCTAGAGTTGTTACTTTTTAGTATTAGTTCTCTCCAGAATTTTGTGATATAGTTCTCAAAAAAAAAAAGAGATGCATATGAAATGTGTATTCTAGAGGAAAATGCCTGTGTGCACACACATGTACATATTAATGGATTTTTTTTAAAGCACATTTTAAAGGAAAATTACAAAATACCTGTAACAAACATGTAAGGAATACAAATGTTGAGAGGTTTAAAAGAAAATAAAAAAGAATCACAGATATAAAAGCAGGATAGAGCCAACTAAGGATTAGTTTCATGAAACATTAGAAGAAATGGAAGCTATATATTCACCTAACTCTGTTCTGTGTTGCATCTGAAATTCTAAATTTTCAATTAAAGTTTTGATTTATTTTGTTTTTTTTTAAAAAGCAGCCACCATGAATGACAATAGGAAATCATATCTTTCTTGTTTCCATCTTTTTTCCCCCCTGATATGGGAAATAATTACCCAGCTTTCATGACAAGGATCCAGGTATTGGCAGGTTACATCAATTTTATCACATTAATGAAACACTAGAACCACAGCTGGCTTTCCCAAAGCAACAGAGCTGTCATTCAGAGGGAATCTCATTGACGTGCAAATGCCGCCTATCTTTGCTTCAGTCCATTCATTTTGGAAGAAAATGTATTTGACACCTGAGGGACAAGGACAAATTAAGAGAGATTTTTCTTTATGCAATGTACCCAGCCAGGCCTCACATGTGCTGCAGCAAACTGTTCTACCTGCAGGGTGCTCATCCACCACGAAAGTCCTCTATTATCTTATTCTTTATATGAATGAAATGTGAATACAGTCCCTCATTTTCTAAAACCATTACACTGATTGGATTTTGTATGGAAGCCACTGAATGAGTTTTTCCACACAATTATTTTCATCAGATTGAAAATGTGTGATTTTCTTTCCTGTCAGGTGGAGATGGAAGTCACTCCCAAGTTTTAAGGATCAGAAAAACAGCAAATGTTTGCTAACTGTGTTTAAGTCTTCAGACTGCAGGGGACTGGAAAGAAAATCAACACTGTAACAAGATCTTCACCACCACACCAACTAACTTCTCTAGAATAATTTCTGGCTTTATTGCTCTCAATTGCAAATAATGATTCCTAAAGAAAATGTATGCTTTGAAAACACTCATTTGTAAGAATGAGCGCTATTCGTTTTGGAAAGCTGGGGGATGCTGAAATAAATAAACAAGGAAACAAGAGTGAGTGCAAAACCATGTTGCTTTAACATGATACTAGATCACAACAGACTTAGAAACCAGTGCAATTTGGTGGTAATGTCTCCTTCAACTCCTTGTGGTTTAAGGACAGTAGAGAAGAGACTTATCATTGCTGTCTTCTGGATTGTTTTTCAAACCCTGATATTATCTGGTAGTCCTCTATCTCAGTACTAACCAGAACCAACCTTCCTTGGATTTTCACTGTGAGCTAAGGTCAGCTAGGTGCTGTGCTCTGGAATGCAGTAAAAAGAATATATATTTTGAATTGGGAAAGCTGAGTTCAGATCCCTGCCTAGAGTTGAATCTTACTGGTAAGCTTGGGTAAGACACAGGATTCTTATGATGAGATTAAAATGCTGAAGGGTGTTCTTTGAATGGGATAATACTGTGCTAAATTAATCAACATCATGTTTTGAGAAGCCTGAGCTTCTGAATCAAAGTTCCTTACCCTAAGCATATTATGTTCTACTTTTCTTTTTGTGCTTTTCCCTGTGCTTTTCACAGGGAAAGTGTCCAGCAGTGAACCATGTCATTATTTTTCCACTCACTCAAGGTAGAAGGGCTTCACACTCAGCTCCCAAATAAACTGTAGGCTGTTTGGGAGCCGGGGGATGAAACTCTTCTATCTCAGGTGACTGAAAAATGATGAAATAGTACATTAGTGGACTTTTTAAAAAAGCACAGTGCACAGGGAAAAGTAGGAAGCCTAAGGGAAGAAAAACGATAATTAAAAAGATGGTTCTGCCAGCTTTCAAACCAGCAGCCTTCTTTTTATAAAGAAAGAGCTGTAGTTGTGATATCACAACATTCATGGTAAAAGTAGCTTCAAAAGACATTTTAAAAAAGAGTAAACATAGACTCAGCTGAAGGGGCATTCTTGCCTCTGCAAAGTAGCTAATAAACTTCTGGGATTAGCTTACAATAAACTGAAACACACTATCCCAAATAGACAGGAGCATTTGAGACAACATAGCATGGAAAAGTGTACTTCAGAAGTAGAACAGAAAAAGCTGCCTGAGATGGCTTTGACGGTCAGTTGGAGATTAATAGAGGGCAGTATTGTCTATTTTGTTCACTAGAAATATTTGCCAACCTGTCCCACCAATGGAAAAGTGCATTGTGCATAAACCCTCAATCCATAACATGCTATTCAGCAATGGACTTAAGGCTGGGGTCTAAGATCCTTTGTAATGAAAAAGCTTGTTTCTCTGACACACATATTTTTATGTGGAAAAGGCGACAGAATGGAACCAGGTTGGGTTTTTTAAAATTATTATTTATGTGAGAAAATGGCCATTATAATGGAGAGTGTGAATGAAGCTGCTCAAGGAACATATGTTTATATTCTGAAAGACATGTAATTAAAAGGGCTAAATGGGAAGACAGGCAAGAAAATATAATTCAATCTGAAGGTTGTTCATGATAGTTGTTCCTCCTCACTTATCAGATCAGCCTGTTAATCCTATCCCCCCTTCTGTTTCAAGATGTTTGAAACTTTCCTAATTTGAGTTGGCAGCTCTTCTCTTAATGTTATTTTAATAGACCTTGTCTCACTTTCAGAGAGCAATGAAAGCAAAGATTTTCTGAAGAAAGAAAATTGCCTTATCCCTGCTGAGTTGTTGATTTAGTACAGCTATTAATGACTGAACAAAGCTCTTAACATATTTTTTAAAAAAATCTATATTAGAACCAACTGTGGTGATGGAAGTCATCAAAGGTCATCTCATAAAGACACCAGCAATTGGTCCTAAACCATCATTCTGATTGTGGTTTTGGTCAGCTTGAATGAATGCATGGTCAAGGAATCAAGTGGGGTGTGAGATAATATTTGTGTGTTTTAATGCTTGCAGATGCTCTTGAATATTTCACCTCAAGACCAGTATGTGAGATCTGTGCTCTACTGGGATGTAAAGGAGGGAACCAGCCATTTTGGAAAACAAATGGAAAGAAACAGGAAAGAATGCTGAAACTTTCTAACTCAAGTCAGATGATGTTAGAGGTACAGCTTTGTGGTAAAGATCTGTTCAGTGTTATTCTCTGCCTACTTTTAGGAACCTGCTTATATCAGGCATCAACTATGCTCCTCTGTACATAAATTCTACATGGCTTTAAGCAAGAGTGGGCAGAAAGTTTATTGAGATCCATCCATTGGAGATTCCTGAATGATATTTAGTTGATTACCAAGAATTTCCAACACCTATTTGTTATGTACTTTATGTTCCACCCTTCCAAATCAGTTAAAAACCCTGAGATACAAATAATGGAAATTTCCAATTCCCTAAAGATAATACAATGGGAATGCAATCTGTTTAAAGACTCTGTTCAAGCACTGCTTAATTCTTAAAATACTATTATTCACATAAGATATTATCATATTCATATATTCTTCTTGGAAGAATAAAAATGTCTGCCTCACACCAAAGAGGTATTAAAGCATGTGGCAAACATATTTCTCTAACAAAGGCATTCCAAAGCCTGAGAATTATTATTCAGAAACTCCAATCCCTGTCACTCATTTTCCACTAGTGAAGATACCCAGAGTGGTTCAACAATAAACAATAAAACAATAATAAGGCTTCTTTCTCCTTCTAATTTAGACTCCTAAGCTGAAAAAGAGAGCCACTTTGGTGTAGTGGTTACTATTTGTATTATTGTTGTTATTTACTTAATTACATTTGTTGTGGCCACCCATTCTAGTAGACTCTGAATGCCGAAAAGCACCAGGCTAGAAACATGGAGATCATGAGTTCTAGTCCTGCCTTAGGCACAAAGCCAACTGGGTGACTTTGGGCCAGCCACACACTCTCAACCCTAGGAAGAAGTCAATGGCAAACCACTTCTGACAAATATGGCCCAGAAAACTGCTGGATTTGTTGATGGAGTTGCCAGGACTCAAGGCTGACTTGGAGGAGAAGGAGGAGGAGGAGAAGAATGCATTTTGTAGCAGCTTGTTTAAAAAAGATAAAATCAAGAGTACATATGTCCCAAAGATACCTTCTCCTTTTGAGAGAAAAAATTACATCCCATACTCCAGAGCCATTATTTTGCCCTTGGATCTGGTGGATATATCCTGAAGTACAAAATAAAGGAATATTAAATGTATAATGTTTTTTTTTTTTTACTATTAATCTCTCCTTACCTCATTATCTTTTAGGAAGGTTTCACCCAAACACATGACGATGCTTGTTGATGTTATTAAGAATGACTTAAATATTATAGCACTATTATTCCAGGGCTCTTCCCATATATCATTTGCATGGTCAGAATAAACATACAAAGCTCGAGTCCGGCTATAGTATGATTCTGAACCAGGAACAATGGCTTTGATAATAGATATCGGAACATACATGAATTAAAATCATCAAAAAACTGAAATTTTTGATCCTGCCAAGCCAAGGTCACTGGTCTCATTTCACAGATCAGGAAACTGAGTTTAAGTCTGCAATCTTTTGCAAACGTACCTGGAAACCAGCTTCTTTTATTCAGTAGAAACATGCAGAAGATTGAAGCTGTGAGCTCTGACCACTGAACCATGGGAGCAAACATTGGAACAGATTCATAGCCCCCAGAGGAAAGTAATGATAATGAAGAAACATGCCAAAAAGCTTGAATCTGAATTATGACACACAAGGCCAGCCCTACCATTTAAGGAAAGCAAAAATGTTGAATAGGTTGGAAGTTTTAATCAGGTGCTAGAGGACAAAGCTCTGTGTACCACCCAATGGATTACTAACCTTTAGGTTCAGTGGGCGATGCTTGTCTATAAAAGGAATAGAGATTTAACTGCCAATCCTATGCTTATTATGGCAAGTGAAGCTGCCTTCTTGTCCCCTTTTTTTAGGCAACAGGGTATCCAGGGTTGGTCCTCATTTTGCATGCCCACATTCAGCATTCTGCTCTGAATAAACTGTACACAGGGAAATCATGGTATAATATATTGGCATTCAGATACAGAAGAATATATTGAACATTTTGCTGACTTCAAAGAAATCAAGCATATTAAACACACTGATCTCATTAGAATTCACTGGGAGTTGCTCTTTCTTCTCCCTTAGGCTGTTTTGGAAAGCTCTAGTACAATAACAACATAGCACAAGACTATGCATCCTGGTTTTTACTGCATTTTGCCAGATAGTTCATGACTATAATATTGATTGTGTGATTCTATTTGCAACGGCCAAACACTCACCTCCCATCAGTCTACTTCTCCTTTTCCATTATGCCATAAATAGATTGCCCAGCAAAATAGAGTCCACAAATATGCAATAGCAGTTGAGTTGCATGAGCCTGTGTGTGCGTGTGAATATAAAAAAGTACCTCAACTCCCAAGAGTGGATTCAATATAAAGATTTGAATTGCATTATACATTATAACAATAATGAGTAATTCTAACATTCCAACAACTTAACATCCTTTTTAAAGCAAATTACCTGAAAATAACACCCACTGACTGTAATACGTATGTATGTATGTATGTATGTATGTATGTATGTATGTATTTATTTATTTCAGGTAAAAGGTAAAAATCAAAGTAGTGGTCAAATGACATTAGCTTATAAATAATTTGTGTTGTCTTCAACATAATCAGACTAAATTTAGTTCCAATGCTTTCCTGAAAGCTGAGGGATGGATGTCTCCCTGCATATCCATACTGAAGAGGACTGAATGTGAGAGGAAACACTCTGAAGCTAAATTTGGTAATAACAGCAACCTAAGATACTGATTCAGGATTTCAGGATTTGGGAGGTATGCTTCTTCTGGAGAGGCTTATTTGTTGTTTATTCATTTAGTCGCTTCCAACTCTTTGTGATTTCATGGATCAGCCCACATCAGAGTTTCCTGTCGGTCGTCACCACCCCCAGCTCCCCCAAGAATGAGCATCACCTCTAGAATATCATTATATTTCCCCTTACGTAATAGGATCATTTCTCAGGATCCTCCTGGATTCAGTATTGATATTGGGTAGCCATAGGGCATTTGGGTTTCTATTAGCTTCAGAGCTGTGCTCCTATCTGAAGGAGAGAGACTGGGCATTTATGATGCATGGACTATTAACCTCAAGTTGGGATCATTATATATTTTTAAATTAAAAATCCTCAGAAATTCAACAGATCAAATCAGATCCTGGGTTGCACTTAGCTTTAGGTTTTACAGGATTTTCAAAAGATCTCTCTCTTTTTCAACATTTAAAAATACTGGTGGACTCACACCATATCATAGTCTAAAGGACACAGATTCCCTTCCTTGCCCCAATACTTCCTGGAATAGAAGTGTGATAAGAGAGACCATTGGCCATCTCACAAAATTGGTGAAGTAAATGCAATCCCTGAATATTTTTCTATTGCATTTTTTTTCCCTGGAAGTGTGTGGGATAGCCAGAATTTGTTCTGGCTAGCATCTGTCTCACTTGGGATCTGCTGGAAGAGAACACCTAGATTTGGTCCCACCAGAATGCTAGGCTTCATTAATTTCCCAGAGATTGGCATTGTCATAAATGCCCCAGATGTACATGACTATAGTTTTATGCATTCAGTCAGCTCATGTCAGATATGGATAGGTTAAGGGGCATGTCTCAGAAGCCATACTCCAATGTTCATGCCTCCATTGTCCTTGATGTATCTTCACTAAACAGGAAAATCTGAAAGGTGTTCTGTTCATGTTTGCTGGACACAAGCAAAAGCTGCACTTAACTGTGAATTGTATCAAAGTTTGTTATCGCATCAAAAATCCAGAGAACTAACATAAAACCTTTTTATAGACCTTCAATTCTCAGACACCATAGTTAATGGCAAAGGAAATGGGAACTGTAGTCCAAAACATCTGTGAAACATGGTAGGGACACCGAGATAGCCATAACCAAACTTGTTTCTTATGTAAGAAAGTAGCAGTAAACAATTCTTCCTTACACTGAAATTCTGGGGTGGAAGCATACAACATTATAGAATGAATCAGTATCCTTTTAAAGCCTGGACACATTCAGATGAAAGTAACTGTAAGAAATGAAGTGCAGACAAACTGACAAAGTGAAGTGTCAAAATAAGATACATCTCAGAATGATTTTAGTTTTAAAAAATAGAAAAGCTTTGTTTCATTTTCTTTCTTATTGTTTGTACATTTTTCAGCAAGTGGACCATGAGCCCTGACAACAAGCTAAGACTGCAGTAAAGAACATACTGATGCAGCATCCCTCAAGGTCTTCAAACAAATATCTAACTTAATGAGTGAGCTAGCATTTCCTATTACTGCTGCTGCTCCTACTAGGAAGTGAAGTGTGTTTCCCAAAGCCAGTGGGAAGAAACCAGGACAAATTAAGATAATTAGAGTTGCACATTGTGCTCCATTCTCATTTGTGTTTATTCCTTGTTATTACAATTTTTCTTAATTGTGTTCTGTAGTAATTCCAGAAGATGCTAATAGGGCAGGCCTTACCTTCAGGCAAAGACTGGCAACATGAGAGTTTTTTATTGCAAGGGTAGCACTTTTAATGCAAGAGCAGCAAATGGAGAAAAACTATTTCTTTTTCCCCATGCAACTTTGCTACTCAGTATCACAATAGGTTTATGGAGAGAACTGGAGTATAGAGAAGTGGGAAAATCATTCATCAGTCACCAAGCAAGGGATCCAGGCAGCACCAAGAAGACAGCAATAACAGTTCTAGTGAGTTGACAACATGTTGGCAGAGGCTTTCATTAGAGAGTGTATTATAGTTTAATGGAAAGTAAAACTTATCTTTAGAGGTGGGTATGGGGCACAGGGAGGACCTATGGAACCTTGAAAATCATTGTTTTCATGGAAGGCTATTGGAAAATTCAGATGTTCCAGGTGTATATATACCTCTGTGTATATATGTGCTCACAAGCACATGTTTTAAAAAAAGAAAAATCATTTCTAAATTTTACCTAGGATCTAGTTTGTAAGAATAAAAGTGTAACGCAAGCTGATGGCAAGCAATATTCTCTACACTTCCATGGTCTGATTCACACACAGTAGGAATCTTAATGTCATATATCTATTGAAGTTCAACTATGGCTTATTTCATGTCTGATGAATAAAAGTCCAAATATTGCAAAACAGTTAGACGTTTTGTTTTCCCTGTTGGGTCAGTAACAGAAATATCTAACTGGTTCTGCTCAGTTAAACATCTCAGTAAACTTGGTTCAGGTAATTATTATATGGCCTATATCCCTTGGCTCTTGCTTCAAAGATATTTACATTCCTGAATGTCTTGTGTGCAGGAGTTCATATTCTTGTTTTAGCTATAGTACTGGGAAGGAGGCCCCATAATGAAATTGCAACCAGGGATAGGTATTACTCAAGGAAACTTAAAGGGAAAAAAAACTAAATTGTTCATAGACAGACTAGCTCTTGAATAGCGAGGGAAGGTACAAATCATGCACATGTCTTGGGAGAAGATACTCTCTTTTCTTGTTTTACACTATTGATTCAATCGACCAACAACAGGTGATAGTGGTTAACAGATCCAAAACTTCTCTTTTGTCCTAATTCTATTGATTTTTGTGATACATCTCCAAGAATCACAAGTTCAGGCAGATATTCAGATCTTTTGTATCATATGTACTTAAACTATCCAGTGTGTGGTAATGCATAATGTGCTGGACTAGAATCAAGGAGACCCAGGTTTAAGTTCACCCTCTGCAGTGGAAGATCACTGGATGGCTTTGGCTTAGTCACTCTCTCTCAGCCCAACCTATCTTATAGGTTTGTTCTTTTTGGGAACAAAAATGGAGTAGTTGCTAAGGATGCCACCTTGAGCTGCTGGAAGAAAGCCAGAATATAACTCTAAGAGACAAATTAGTTTATGGATAGTTATTCAGCTCATAAAGCTGAATGATAACAATAAAAACAAAGATAATTTGACATCTTAGTTTGCCCCTTGATACTGTTTTTTCTTTTCCCTGTTTGAGATTTAAGTTCATCAGAAACTGCATCAAACTTTATTAATGACCTATTCCTTCAAGATAAGCATGCCATTATTCATCTACAGTTCTGGTATCATATTCATTAATTAGGTCCCTAAACATTTAATACATTTACTAGCATTATGCTGTTTCTTTGTATTATACTGGCAGGTGCTTTTTTCCTTTTCTTTCTTGGTCATATTGATTTGATTTGGCTTGACTTATTAGCATTTAAATCTGCTAACAGCCTATTATCGTTTTGTTTGTGGCAAAATCATTAGGATTCAATGCAGATCAAAAGCAAATGTTAAGTAAGGTGAATGCAAATAAAAGATTATAGAGTTAATGTGACATTCATTAATATGTGAGAGTAATCGTAATGACAAAATTAAGACTAGAAGAAAAAAATCTGTGCCTAAAAGTACATGCTGCTGAAAGTTAAACTATTTGATAGGTCTAAGATAAATTACTTCAGAAAATAATTTGACATTTGTAAATGATTAGATGTAATTGAAGACAGTTTTGAAGTATTATCATGAACTAAAATGATATTTCTCTCACTTTCCTTTCCTTCCTTCCTTTCATTCTAGAACATTAGAAAAGGGAAACTTATTCCCACAATGCAGTCATGCTTCCTCCCTCACACATGCAATTTTCATGTTCAGTTTGAAGTTTACCACTGATCCTAGTTGGACATGATATCCAAACTTTAACTTTAGTGGTTAGAATTGTCCTCCAAACCAGAAGAGGAAACCATGGTTGTTAAATTAATGGTTGGTTTCTGGGTTGGGAGGTAAGTCTAACTATAATGTTATTAATCAAAGCGAATATTTGTAGCTTAGGGTTGAACTGTGGAGTCCTTGGTGCTCTCTGAGCCTTGTTGTTTTCTTGCAGACATTTCATTGCCAGACTAGGAAACAACTTCAGTGGAAAGAGGGAGTGGGCCTTGCTCTCAGTTGATATAGCATGGCTTGCCCTGCTTGTGTTGGTAGGGGTGTTGTTCTAACTGGGAAATGTAGTAGCCTGGATCTTCTTTTCCAGCTTGTAAAGAAAACTTGGGTGGTTGAGGTCAAGGAGAAAAATGAGGCCTGCAAGGTGCCATAAGGTAGTTCATCAAAGCTGAAAGTACATAATGTACACTGAAGTTTTCCTCTCATTTGTTCAGTTAACAAAGGGGCAGGCAAAGGAGCTATGCAGGGTCCTGCCATGTAGCCACAGGAAAACCTCTTCCTTTGCCATCTATTTAAGTTTGGTTGCACATTTTTATTCAATCCTTATGCTGTGCTGTGGTTGAAATGCTTATTTGTTCACAGAAATTTTGCCCTTAGTCAATGCTATTGTGAAGGTGAAGGAAACACATTGTTCAGGGAAGTCTTTATACCACCCTTCACATATGAGATATTTTAGGCCAAATGTTCCTCTAGACCATGATAAGAACTGAAAAAAACCATACTCTGGAATCCCTTTTTTATCACTTCACTTTCAGTTCATAGTTTCATGGTTACTGCTAACCAAAGCCAAGTATAGGGCACTTACAGCCTTGTTTTAGCCTCTTCTGACACTCACAAAAGCCAGAATTCACTTCTGTACAAGTGAAGGGCTTGTGAAGAAATCTCTCCTGACTAGTACAAATGCTGCAGGGGGCTGTGAAAAAGAGCAAAGCAAAACAATACATGTTCCACTTTCATCTTAGACATGAAGGCAGTGAGTCTGCAAGGGGGAGGGGGCCAATGATGAAAACAGGATTGCACCAATGCAATACAAACTCTACCCATTTTGTATGTGTGTTGTGGTGTTGCTCGCATGTATGAAAGGTGTGGAACTTGCATCACAATGCTGATAATGTTGTTTTGACTGAAGTTGTGGATCCTGCATGCACTTCTGAGTGAGTGGGGTCATATCGAGTCACAGAATAGCATCCTGTAAGATCTGCAGAGCCTTATACTTGGTTTGGTTAGCAGTAACCGTGAAACTATGAACTGAAAGTGAAGTGATAAAAAAGGGATTCCAGAGTATGATCTTTTTCAGTTCTTATCATGGTCTAGAGGAACATTTGGCCTAAAATATCTCATATGTGAAGGGGGTGTAAAGACTTTCCTGAACAATGCGTTTCCTTCACCTTCACAATAGCATTGACTAAGGGCAAAATTTCTGTGAACAAATAAGCATTTCAGCCACAGCACAGCATAGGGATTGAATAAAAATGTGCAACCAAACTTAAGTAGATGGCAAAGGAAAAGGTTTTCCTGTGGCTACATGGCAGGACCCTACATAGCTCCTTTGCCTGCCCCTTTGTTAACTGAACAAATGAGAGGAAAACTTCAGTGTACATTATGCACTTTCAGCTTTGATGAACCGCCTTAAGGCTCCTTGCAGGCCTCATTTTTCTCCTTGACCTCAACCACCCAAGTTTTCTTTACAAGCTGGAAAAGAAGATCCAGGCTACTACATTTCCCAGTTAGCACTGTTCAACAGAAACCAGTTTTATTTTGCACATAATGGTTGGTTAATAAACAGCCGTAACTGCCAGTAACAGCCCAGGACTGAAGTTGGCAGAGTAAGAGGACAGCAACACATTTTCTAGTCCAGGAAAGACAGAAGGACTTTTATCAGTAGCCCAGAAGGTAATTAGCAGCCAGCTCTACTTATTAGGTGAGGCTGCTATATTTCTATGTGGGGATTCCCTCCCCTCACTCCCACACACACGGAGGAGGAGGAGGAGGTGGAGAGAAATAGTTGTATTTATTATATCCCTTACATACCTCAGAAAATAAAGGTGTTGTTCCTTAACTCTCCCTTCTAGTTTTACCTCTGACTTTTCTTTATATTTTCCTTCCAGTCAAGACAATTAAGAGAAACATTTATAGTTGATTTGGCATATAGGCTTAACTCAGCAATTAGAAACTAATTGGAGGAGGGGGGGAAAAACAGGTATTTTTATCTGACTGCTGAATAGATTTTTCTGCCCAAAACTTTGAAAACACCTCATACTGCTGTGGCCTGAGGAAAACTAGTTGGTGAACAAATTAACTAGCATGTACAGCAAGACTAAATCCCTTTCCTTCATTCTTTCCCCTGCTTCCACCCTTAAATATCAATGAGTGTTCTATCAAAAACAAACAAATAAAAAAGGTTATCCAGTGCTTAGGATATATATTTTCCAGATTTAAATTACTTCTGTATTCTGTTTTTAAAAATCAACTACCCTAGTTGATTCACTATGATAGAATTCTTCCAGATAAGCAGAGTTTCTGTCTCTCAAACCTTCTCAACCCAGTTTGTTTGTTTGTTTGTTTATTTGATTTATATGACCACCCATAAAAAACATGCCAACAATATCACACAAAAGTAAAAGCAGTAATTATTTATAACCAAAATCTCTGTAATAATTAAACACACATGAACAATACAATGGAACCGAAGTTCCTAATAGTCCATCTGAAGAAACCAAAAACAACCTTAAATACTGGGCTCAACTAACATCCTGGCCTGATGCCTGAGGAAAAAGCCAGTCTTCAGGCTCTACTCAAAACTTAAAGGGTCAGGGCCATCTGAATGTTGGGTGGGAGATGCTGTTCCATAGAGTAGGGACCCCAACACAGAAGGCACATCTCCTGGGCCCTACTAGATGACATTGTTTCATAGAAGGTGTTCAGAGCCTACCTACCCTGCTGGATCTGGTGGGATGAGCAATAGGCAGTACCACAAATAACCTAGTCTTGTGCCATGTAGGGCTTTATAGGTGATAACCAGTATCTTGAATTGCACCTGGAAGCTTATTGGAGGCCATTGCAGCTTATGAAGTAGTGCATCCCAGGTTGTACATACCACTGCATTCTGGACCAGTTGCAGCTTTTGGATGTTCTTCAAAGGCAGCACCCTATATAGCACATTTGCGATAGTCCATCCAGGAGGTAACTAATGCATGAATGACCAGGAATGGGTACAATTGGTGCACAAGATAAATTTGCATGAAGACTGTGTTGGCCATGGCTGCTACACACTCCCTGAACAGGAACTGTGAGTCCAGAAGGACCTCCAAATTGGGCATCAACTCTGTCTGGGAGAGTGCCTTAGACATGAAACTGGCTGGGTGACTTTGGGCCAGTTACTCTCTCTCAGCCCAACCTACCTCACAGGGTTGTTGTTGTGGAGAAAAGAGGAGGCAGGAGTATTAGGTACATTCTCTGCCTTGAGTTTTATCTATTTATCATCTATCTCTATCATCTATTATCTATCATCTATCAAAGGCAGAATAAAAATATAATAATAATGCAGGTAATCTTGTTGCATTTTGCTGCTTCTGATGAGTTGTAAAATCTCTGAAACCTATATTAACAATGTTTACCTTAATAATCAGAGTTAACCGTTAAACGAACAGAGTTAAAGTTACAGAGACACATACTGTAACCACCTCTCGTGTTTCATCTGCTGTTTTAAAATAAACCATAAAAACCTGTGAGGCATATGCTGTCGATGTTTGCCTCAATAATTTGTGTCAACCCTTCCTGTATCAACTTTTCTTGCCTAAAACGAAAAGCTTAACTGATTCCAACTGGATCAGCTAAGGAGAAATCCATCTGTGACTGTGAGTCCCTCTATAATTATATGAAATAAAAAAAGTGATGTTGAGCTGTACTTGATTTGTAACAGACTCATACAAACTGTATAGACTGAAAAAAAAACCAACAAAAGAAACCAACACATCAACCTTACAGCCTCATTTTTTTAGTTAAAGATAAAACAAACCAAATTGAAGAATGGGGTATATTCCTGATAACAAAGAGGCTTGGACAATTCTGATTTCACGTGTCACCTAAAAATAGAGAATGAGGGAGTCAAACAGGATTCATTGCAACATACTTTCCATAGAACAAGTTTCTGTTCTGGGAAATTTTTGTCCAGGTATAGATAATAATCCCCCATAGATGGACTATGAAATAGAATTTCACCTCAAAATCAGCCCATCCTAAGAGTGGCACCATCAGGGTTGAGGGAGCCATGGGCAAAATGCCCTCTGGGGCATCCCAAACCATCACTACTTTTCCTAAAACTGCACCTTCTTAATGTAAGGATGTTCCTCCATCCTGTGTTTTTCCTTTTCCCAAAGAAACAGTAAAGAATGCAGAGATGTATATAAAAAGAACAGAATCACTTGTGGAATCCATCATTTTCATCAAAATGATGAAACCAGCATTGCACCCTTATGACACAAGCTCCATCTTTCATACATGCGTGTGACATTACATACAAAAAGGATGGAATCATTTGATCCCCTCATCCCACCCCCTCGACACCACTAAACAGAGGAAACCACTTTGTCCTGCTCTGTGTGTTTCGTGATAAATGAGGGGACAGGAAAAGAATATGAATAAGTCTCTTCCTTTCTGGGTTCAGCCTGTTCATTCCCTTTTCACTGCCTCTGCTTAATCAGTGGCAGAATGCTTCTTCCCTGGCATTCTACAGAATGGGGGGACTGAAACTTTCTTCTTCAGAAGAGAAGGACAACAAGAGGAAAGAATCCTGAAGAAATTTGGAGGATTGTGTTCCACCCCAGATTGTGTTCCAGCCCTAAGAACCCTGCGGCTTCCAGGTAGCTTCATAAAGGTCCCTACCAGAGGCCAAGGCATTCTGAGCCTTAAAGGTCAAAACCTAAGCTTTGAATTGGGCTTGGAAATACTGTAAGTGGAAAGACAATGAAGCTGGAAATATTAGTCTTATCCTGTATGTCCAGGAAGGACAAGGCTTCTGTCTCAGCTACATTTTGCTCCAATTGATATTCTTGGAAGTGTCATGTATGTTTCAGTAATCCAATTTGGATGTTACCAGACATGCATAACAGAAGCCAGATCAGTCTCTTCCAGGAAAGGCCTGAACTGACATCATTTAGACTGTCTAAATGTACAGTTAACTAGTGTACCACCTGGTTTCCATGAGCAATGCAGCCTGCACTTGCCATGAAAGTTTGATTACTCTAGGCTGCAGGCAAAACATTTTCCTCCAGAGTGCCAAATGTGATGCAATAGCGCATTTGTGTCTGATACTCCAAACACTTTTGGGCAACCTGTCCAGGGCCCCCACAAAATGTGGCACAGTGCTCTTGCTTTGTTTAATCAAATCAGATGGATGTTTATAAGTTGGATGTTTATTATAAACCTTCGAATAACTATTTCCTCTATGTGTCAATAAGTAAATGTAGTTATCTAAAAATCAGTACAGATGTGGCAACCAAAATCTGTTTATTTGGCCTATTTCATGTTTATGTACTCTATTAGGAGAACATGCTCTTTTTTGTGGCACTCATGATGCAAAATACAATGTAGAAAAAAAGCTCAAAATCTTTCATGTTAATAATTTGAACTAGTAATAACCTTACATAGGGCCAACTTTCATTATAATTGATTCATGTATTTCATTTAACTCTTTAACAAGGAAAGTTGGTACTTAACATTACTGGCTACATCCATAATGCAAATGGGCTCCCAGTTACATACTGAAAGTTTATGTTCCTATTTTTCTTTGCAACTTTCCCCATAAGTCTCTAATCTTCATGAAGACAGTCTTCTCCCCATCTACAGAACAGATATTGCAATGCAGGAAGAAGAAATTCAGTCAGTGCTGTCTGTTCTGTTGATAGGAGGACACTGTTAATTAAACAGAATTAATATTATTAAGCTACTTATATTACTAAATAAACAGATTGATTGATTGATTGACTGACTGACTGACTGACTGATTGATTGATTGATTGATTGATTGACTGATTGTGTGCCATCAACTCCTAGCAACTGCATAGATAGATTTTCTCTGTGACAATCTATCCCAACCTGGTCCTTCAGGTTTTCCAATGGTGCACCCATTACTGCTGTAATTGAATCCATCTACCTTGCTGCTGGTTGTCCTCTTCTTCTCTTTCCTTCCACCTTTCTCAGCATTATATGCTTCTCTAGAGAGCTAGGTCTTCACATAATGTCTCCAAATCATAATTTGAGCCTAGTCATTTGTGACTCAAGTGAGTACTCTGGGTTATTTTTTTAAATGATCCATTTGTTTGTCTTCTTGGCTGTCCATGGTATTCTCAGGAGTCTTCTCCAACACCAAAGGTCATAAGCATCAATAGTCTTCCTATCTTGCTTCTTCAAACTCCAAAACAAACCTCTTAGATGAATCCATATCCTTGGAGGCTGTGACTGTCTAACATACTATTGCATCAGTATCTAAATGTCTTAAGCACAGGACAGGTTTGTTTTCTTAAAAGAAAAATATTTCCAAGCTTTGATCAGACAAATATTTTCAGTGATGACCAAATTCAGAGACTAAGGTTCTCTCCCTTTTTGTCTTTTGCTCTATGTTTGACAGAAACAAGAACAGAGAAAAGCAATATTAGCTGTTTGCAGTCTGTGCATTGAAGCAATGTATAAACCCAAGGTATTATGTATGTAATGTAATGTAATGTAATGTAAATAAATAAATGATGGATTGTATTATGCTAACTGTAATGGGTATTGTTTAATTATCAGTATTGCTAATCTACAAATGGGTCATGTATCCAGTTTTGAATTAGAGCTCTTGGTGCTCAATTTCAGGGCTATGACAGAACTTTCTTCTACATTTTTTGGAAGGGAGGGATTTCCATGGAACTGAATGGAAAAGAGATTATTTTTGTTTGTTTAAGAGACAAGAAATATTTGATTAAATACTCATAAATAAATACTCATATGTGGAGTCCTTCCATTTACCCTTGTTTCAAGGTGAGGTAGCCAATTATGGTTGATCTTGAAAAGCTAAGCAGGATCAAACATTGTTAATACTTGAGCTGAGACCACCAGGAAACCCTAGGGTTATAGATTAAATTGGGAAATATTAAAAAAAAAAATCCCCAGAAAAAGTAATGGTAAACCATTCCTACGCTCTAACCAAGAAAATAATATGGACATTTCCATATAGTCACCAGAAGTCAAACTCAACTCAGAGAGTGTACCTTAGAGATATATGTAAGTGCCTCATTTTCCATTCTAAAATATCTTTCCAGTGGTCTACAGTCTTATCTTCTTTCTACATTATAATTAAATTCTAACAGAAGCGTGAAACTGTTAGCCCCTCGTAAGGCTCTGAAGACAGGCTGTTCCCCCAGGCATTTGGCCAGGAGGTTAGGTGACCTCTGCTGGTGATGTTATTTTTTTGTTTTGTGGGTCACTGTTTTAACCAGGACATCATAGGGTATATAGTATTGCACTGGTTTTAATCTTTTACACCACCCAGAGTCATTGCTGTGAGATGGGTGGCTCTATAAATCATTTAAATAAATAAAACTAGTAGGATGGAAAGCTTCTCACATTTCCTCTCCTGGAAGTCTACTGGGTGGAAAATATTACAGTTATCCATTGCAATATTTTCTTGATTGTTCCTGCTGCCCCTATCTTCCATGAGGCACTTCACCTGTTGTCTTACTCCTGGAGTGTGAGAGGGGGCTCACACAACCTCCACTGCCTTTTGGGTGATTAAAAGGTAAAAATGAGGTGGGGTGAGGGTAATGAAATCATTTCTATTCTATCCATTTCTGACTATGTAGCATCAAGGTGAGAGATATTGTCCCTTTCCTCCCCTCTCCTGACAATTTACAAACTAACAATGTCTAATTCTCCCTTGTAGGATTGAACACTAGCCTTACTGTGCATGACTACCAAGGGCAATGAATTTTAAATGTTCCACATTTTGCTTAGAATGAAGGCTGCATCAAATTGTTTACAGAAAAGATGGATAATCTTCACTGGCTTCTGCAATATGCCAGCTAAGTGGTATTTCTCGATGGTTCATTGTGTCTTGTTCTTTGTTGGTTTTTCTTATTCAGTGTTCTTGAACTGCTATTGCTGGAAGTACTTAGCTGAGAGATTCACAGAAAAAGCACATTGCATGGGGTGGGTGACCTATGAAGTCAGACATAAAAGGCTTCTGTTTCATTCTCATTCCCTCCCCCCCAAATGCTGTTCCACTTGATTCTGAAGGATTAGTAGCTGTGTGACACTACACAGCAGTCATTTTGCTCCCTAGAGTAGCCAGTTAAATTTGTAAATCTCTTGTTCTATTCTCTGTCTCTCTAGATTTTTTTCCCCCAACAATCAGTCAGCTGCAGGAGCCTAAAGACAAATTCATTATCCTGTTTCATTTGAAGATTGCAGTATTCTGGGGAAAGATTCACACATTGTACAAATATTTAAGATAAGACCAGCAGGACTCTTAATGTATTAAATATGTTACGGTAAAGGCTAGAGTACCACATCCACACAGCTACTTAGCTGTACTCCCGTCCCCTCATTGGAGCAAACAGGAAATAACCCTAAATCTTGCTGCCTCCACAATGAGACTTTATCACATACCCAAAATAGGTCCATGATGCCTTGCTGTCCATGGAGTTTTAATGTCTGACATTCCAAGGACCACGATATGGTGGTCCTCTTGGCTGAAATTCTAACCTTACCCAACATCATCTACTAGGTGATAAGCTTCTTCCAGTTGACATGCACAACTCTCTGGTTACTTGGTACACTGGGATTTTCTTTTTCTTTTCTGTCATACCCACTGAGTGATGGAAATAATAATAATAATAATAATAATAATAATAATAATAATACCACCTTATAACTATGACTACTATGTTCCAGAAAAGAGGTAAGAGTTTTTCTATTTCTTGGCTGCCATCTGGTGGTTGACTGGATTTGTGAAGTCGAGATGCAGTCCCTGGGTATGTGTTGTTGAAGAGCAGGAGTTTGAAAAAAAAGGATGTTTATTGGTGGGGTCAGGGTAGGAACTATAAACTACACTAAGAACATAACTTGAGAAGAGTAAATGAGGAGCCAGAGCTTCCCTGGGAGAAGTGGCCACCAGGGAGTGAATTTCCCATCGTGTAGGCTACAGAAATACAAAAGCCAGGTCCTCTGAATTATACTTTTCAGTACAGGAATGAGAGTGTCAGTTTCAGGGTTTTACATTGTTTAGGTCAACCAGATGATCAACCAATTAAAAAAAAAATAGTTGTGGAAGCCATGGTTTTGATCTTCCTGAGATCCCAACCAGCACTGTAGAACAGCTACTGAGCAGAAGGAGGTGGTCCCACATCAGAACAACTGGGGCCAAGTTGCTGCCTCTGACCCTCTCATCTCAAGCCTCTTCTTCCATGGATTGTAGGCAATCTTGATGGGAGGTCCTGAGATGGGATAAGTGTGAAAATACCACTTCCAGAACAGAGCACCTAAAGTGGCCTCTGCTGTGGACTGACAAAAGATCCAAGTGCTACCATGTAGAGGAAGTTTCCCTGGGGCTAAAAAGCCCATCTTTTCACCTTCATTTTGAAAGGAGAAAAGGAACCTGGATAATGTAGTTCTTAGAGTCTGGTCCAATGGGAAGATGGTAGAAAGCCTAAAGCAGGGGTGTCCAACCCACGGCCTGTAGGCCGCATGCGGCCCTGAACAGCTAGTAATGCGGCCCCAAAACATTATCCCCTTGTTTTAATGTAAATGTCCATTTTGTCCTGTTTTTTAAAAAACTGCCTATCAGCGCATGTGTTAGGTAGCCTATCAGCATGTGAGCATGGAGGGCAGAAAAAAGACCAATCCATTGAACAGTTCACCTTGGCTAGAAGGCCCATATAAAAGCAAGGTGAAAAAAATTGACTGATGCAGGCAAAGAGCTCCCTGCTGGAAAGAGGGCAGTTAAAGAGGACAGTGAGATGGTCTGCTTAAATGGATGTCTCCTCATGAGTAAAGCTCTCAGCAAAATGGGGCCTGCCCCAACGGGAACTGTTATACCTTGATACCACCATAATGAAAAAGCAGAAGCTGGGCTGCTGTTACTACACTTCAGCCCTGGAAGCAGTTGTACGGTCTTATTGTATGCTTGCTATCTCTGCACTGACTGCTTCTGTGGTTTTGCTGTAATAAACCAGCCACCCACTGAGTTTTTGAACTTTGCAAAGTGTGTGTTTTCTTCAACATCCCAGAGGAGTTGGAGCGTTCCCAGTCTCTAACACAATGGCTAATGGAAAGCGACTATAAAATGCTTTTTCTCATTTTGCTGAGGCACAAGGTGATTCATAGCTTACCTCTTACTTGCGTTTACCTTATTTGTATCTGATGACTGAGCCCAGTGGGATGTAAGTCCCTCCATCATAATCAGCAGGAATTTTGCCATTCTCTTCAGTGAGAAAGGATGCTGCTGGGGTGAGCAAACACAGGAAAAGCTTGGACAATGAAAGGTAACTGTTGCTTTATTTGGGGAAAGGTTTAAGACTGGCAATCCTAGAATAGAGTTCTGTTGGGCAGTAGAAAATTATCAGAATGGGTAACTTTCTCATCCACTGGATAAAGCTGGGCTAGTCTGAGTGTTTTTTAGAGATGAAGACATTATTTATATTTATTCACAATTCAGCATCCAAAATGAGAAGTCAGACTATGTAATTACATAATATGATCATGCTTGGAGTATTAAATGTTGCAGTAATCTCTGTCAGTGTGCTAAATTCCCATCAGGCTGTTTTGGCATTGAGGAACTTTTAAGTTTATTAGATAAAAGACAGCTACAGGGAGAGACAAAGTGTGGAAGAAGATTGGTTGGTCAGTGTAAGCTCTTTTGCCATTATGTTAGCTTAAATATTTCAGATATTTCAAAGACATTAAACACTCCCTGATTATTCTGCGACACATTCATTTTATTTTATTGTTGGTTTTTATCTGAATAAACATATAAATTAAGTGCTGTAGGGGATCAGCCATAACTCAATGACAGAGGAATGATTTGCAGACAGAGGGCCTCCAGTTCAAGTCATTGGTATCTCCAGTGAAAAGGTGATGAAATTATTTTCTGCCAGAGATTCTGGTCAGAGCAGGCACTGTTGGTAGGGCTATCAGATCTGCAAAATCCTATTTCTCTTTGCTGCCACTGAGTGGTCATCCAGAGTTGTGTAGCCCTAAACCTGGATTAGGTTTAATGAGAAAGTATATGAATCAGGGAGGTGTTCAGGTACAGTCCTTATGGTGGTGTAAATACAATGAATCTTGGGGGACCGCAGACTGATTTGGCTTCATTGGCCCACTAGCTATCCATTCTTTGCCTCATACACTCTAAACACCAAATTGAAAAGCGTAGGGCTATTGTAGCCTGGCTGAAAACTCTGGATCATCATTTGAATGTACTGTTACTGCTTCATGCCTACAGTCTGCCTGGATTTTGGCAACCCATATATGGTTGCCCAGTAGGAGGTGCAATGGAAGAGGATGCAGAAGGGAGGAGGAAATGAACGAGGGAAGAGCAACCACAGCAGCTGTTAACATCTTCTCCATTGGCATTCCTTGGTCAGCAGAAGCAGAGGAGAAGGAAGGGGTGTCCCAAAGGTTCTGCCTGGTAACTTCCCTGGCTATCTCTGCTGGCTGCACTCTTCCCTCCCTACTCTTCCAACCATATCTGGGCTGCAGAGGTAAGAATGACCACTAAATGGTAGCAAAGAGATCCAGAAAAATCTAACCTCTTGCTAGGGGTTGTCCAAATTTTTGCAGCAGCCCAGATATGGATATCCTCCCTTCTTTCTTTTCCCCATTCTCAATTGTTGTAGCTGAAGGGGTGTTCACTACCTAACCTCTTGCATATTTGAGGGGGGGGGCTTTTGAGTAGTTTGCTGTGGGGTCCAGATAACTCTACTGAATCTTTGACTGTCTCCAGATGTTTGATACCTAATGATGGGAAAGCCCTTTGCCTGAGACCCAGAGAGACTAATACAGGTAGTCCTCGTTTAGTGACTGTCTCAGACATTGACTGTTCACAGTTATGATGATGATGAAAAAATAACTTTGTGACCCAATTTACGATCTTGGCATGTCTCTCTCTCTGTTTACAATTACAGTCAGTTAGTATGCATTGTCCTCTGCCTGACCCATTTCTTTCTCCTCCCCGCACCTTAGAGCGAGTAGAGATTGCCTAAACAATCCACAGCGCAGCTCATCCCTAAAAAGTGCTAGCTGCAAGTTAACAAGCTCAGCGCTGTGTCCTTAATTAGTTGATTAGAACCCTCCTGCTAGCTCATGCTACTGCCTGACACTGACAAGACCCTAATCAGTTTCACGCTAAAGCCTTTTGTTTGCCTCCTAAGTGGCTCCTGGCTCACAGCCACCAATGTGCAAGGCAAACAGCCAATGCTAGCACATTCCTTTCCATGTGTATTCTCCATTGTGTGCCTGCTTACTCTCTTGTTGACTCCTCTCCAATGAATGTAAATACAAACATTAATTCTCTTCTTGCTAATTATCCCAGCACCGGGTGGGCATTCCCAAGGGTGGGGGAGTGGGGAAAAAGGGCTACAAGATTTGCCCTTTTTCCCGACTTCCTCATGAGTTGAGTTTCAGAAACCTTCCCCTCAGTTTGGGCTCTTCCAACTGTTTGGGGTCATATCTTTCTGACACTGTAAAGCAAAGGAAAACTAAAGTACAATTGTAAGCACAGTCACAGTCATGTGATTTTCACTTAGCAACCAAGTTCCCAGAACCAATTGTGGTCACTAAACGAGGACTACCTGTATAAAGCTGTTGATAAAAGAAGGATACCAGTTTTTGTAAAGCTAGTATATATCACCTTCCTCATGTTGTTACATTAATTGTAAGTATTATTCATTATCAATATTAATGCAGTATTGGTGATAATGAAATTTTTAGCTATATTTCAAATGATTATTTATACTTGAAAATGTATTGATTTAGAAATTAACTGATTTCAGATATTCCTAATTGATGAATCTATAGAAGAAGAGAAAGAAGATGAGCTTAACCAGATAGTAGTGTACCTGATTGGAGGATTCCATTCATGTACAGTTTGGGGTAACAATATTGCACCCGCAGACAACATGGTAGCTATGTTACCAGTCCACAGCATATCCTAGTTTCCAGAATGTCAAAAATGCAAATAAAAATGTGGCTGGACCCGTTGCAAGGTGGCCAAATGAAACAAACCAAAAAAACCCTCATCTGTATCCTCAGCTTACATGAGATTTTCTCCCCCCTTTAAAAAACAAACAAACAAAAGCCAACGCTTGCTTATTTGATTGATTAGGGAGGACTGGCAACATTGCCTGAAATTGTGTGATGGTGCCTATCATTTAAAAAGCTTGCTGATCCCTGATATATACTGTGCAAGTGACATCTGCATTACAGCATGCACATTTATAAATTAGGCCCAACTCTTTTGGAGCAGCATTATTTTCAGAGATGCCAATGAAGAAGCACAACTCCAAAGTTCCACTATTTTCCATGACACTGCAAGGAGGGTTCAGTCATGTGGATTCAAAGCAATCAACGCAGCAAAATATCTTGGTCTAGCTCAGAAGCAGCCATTTCAGCCAAAATTTTGCTGCAAATTATGGAAAAACATAGAAAGGTTCCGAGATATCATTCATTAATTCCAGATCTAAATATGAGCTTAGATGAAGCTTCAAGGTTAACCAATCTCTGAGCTTCCTTGGCCTCCAAAACAACAGTTTTAGGCAATGAATCCTGAGTTCACATTTGCAAGAATCTGCTGGACAGTATAGGTTTGGAGGGCAAATCCATCTCATTGTGAGATTTCCATATTAGAAACATAAATAACAATGGGTCCTGCTGAGGACCAGCATAAATGTTACTGCAATACACATGCCACTTCCCAGATGCACACACAACCTTAACAAAAAGGGCCAAGGAGGACCTAGCATTGACTCTTTTGTGTTGTCGTTTGTTTTCAAGGAGCAGGCTGGATGGCTTTGGACAACTTATTCTTAGCCTCTACTCCACATACTGTATGTCAAATAAGAATAGGAATCTACTCCTTTTCCTACATCCAGCAAAGCAGCTCTGCTATTGATAATGAAATAGTTATGTCCCTCAGGACAAAGGCAATGGTGCAGTAGCCATTTATAGGATTAGTATGTAGATTTCATTAGCCGGGTATTATTATCCTCTTATATCAGGGTAGGGATATTAGTGAAGGGATGTCTAAATAGGGTGAATCAGTGTAAGTATAGCTTTAAGGGATGATAATCATTTCAGAATAATGAATGAGGAATAAAAACATTATCCAGCCAATATGCCCTTGGTGGTGTTTTTACTCTTATATTGGAATATTTGTAGTATTTAGATATACTAAATTAATTGTTTAAGATTATTTGTATCCATTCATACTTCCAACAACTTCAGTTTTAATTAGGAACATGTTATATATCAAGAATTCAACATATTTTAATGATTTATATTTCTTCCAAAAAGAATCCTATGCAATTAGCTTCCATTTCCTTTGTACTATACCCACCATTATTTTGCATAATTTTCAACAACCATATCGATTTCATAGATATATTTAATAAGATGCTCAAAAAATGGAGCAAGCTAATTACTTGTTGGTTAATAATTGGCTTGCTTAAATTTAACTATCTTTCTGGGCTTGCCTGTGATTAAAATTATTTTTTGTTAATTTATATTTTTGTTTAAAAAATGTTGCTAATGCATTCCAAAGAGCAGCATTTACTCTGAGAATCGACAGGAATGCTACAGCTCCAAGCATACTCTTCCTATTGCTGAGAAGTCTTCCATGAGCACAGAATTCTTTAGAAAATAGGAACAATATCCATTGCAGTAATCAAGGCTGATTTTTTTTCCCCTTTAGTCTCCCACAGAATCCCATCAAGTTCTCATGGAACCTGAGGGTTCCATGGAACACAGTTTGAAAAACCCTGGTCTGGATTAAACGAAGCAGGAAAAGTTTATAGAAGAGATGCTTGTCCATAGCCTACCTCAGAATCTGATTGCTCTTTGATTACTTTCACACCTCCCAATCCTCTGCCTTTTGTTTTTCTGCTATATCTTTCCCTACAGAATCACTGTGCTTTAAAAGAAGCCAGAATGCCCAGTTTAAATGCAATTTGACCAAGCCTGAAATGTCATTTCCTTGGTTTTCTACAGGCTATCTAGAAAAATAGAGGGACTAGGCACCCAATGATTCGATATCCACATTTTGGCAATGCACATTTGCTATTAAAATAAGAGTGTGGTGTAACATGTTCTAAATTCTATGACACTTGTGGTATACTGATTGCTTTGATATGCCTATTGTCAGGGGAGGGGGGTTGTCAGTGAAAGTCTGCAGATCACATAAAAGGGCACTGGAATCCCTGAAATTATGTGCTGTCCCGGTTACAGCTGGCTAAATAAAATTAATGATTAAACATACAAAGTGCTTCTTTTTTAACTGATGTTTTGTGGTCTCTGGATGATGCTTCTGCTATAGTCTGAATGATCCACTCATCTAGGACATCCAGGTGACTTCCATAACCACATTTGCAGTTTTGGATATATAACTAAAAAGGAACTAAAATGATCTGTGAATGGCACATAAGGGAGTAAAGTATCTTCCTGACAAGATTACTGCAGCTGACTTTATCTTTTCTGGGCATCATGCCTAAACGTTCATATATCAGCTTTCTTTCTGAATGTATTTGAAATATATAGCACCAGCAGCACTTTATTGCTTCAACTGATCTTCATTCAATTTGGGCAGAAGCCAGACTACTACAAAATTATTTCATGCTGATCCTTCAGCTTGTATCACTTTTGCGAAGGACAGATTTTTCTGTCTTTCTGTGGATTGCAAATGCCTTTAAATGGCTGCAGAAAACATTTGTCAAGTGACTAAAATATTTGCATTCCATTCATAATTCTACCAAAATGGATGAATTTTGTTTACCTGGAAATGGCTGAGAAATTTCAGATATGAAATAAATACCTGCTGGGTATTTTTTTTCTGCAGCAAGGTTTCCTTGCTAAACATACAATACTCACAGAAAAATAATGAGCATAAACTGTTTGTGCAAATTTATTTTTCTTTTAATTATGTTTTATTTTGTCCCATAATTGTCAGTTCTATACTTTTTAAAAAAAATTGTCACAGTGTAAGGGGTACAGTATGCTATTTATGTAGCTGAGATATAGTAGCTCTGTATCCAGCCAGCTGACTGTAGTTAAGCAGTCAAACCCTGTGTTTGAAGTCCTAAACAGGCAACAAGGTATGTTTATTAATGCTTTGTGTTTTGCCATACACAAGGAATGTGCTGGGCCTGGTATTGCATGCACCGTGGCTTTTGCAGAGCAGGCAACTTACAGTATTTGTGGAAAGAGAGCAGCAGTAACTGACCAAGTTTCTTGTTGTTGTTGTTTATTCGTTTAGTCGCTTCTGACTCTTCGTGACTTCATGGACCAGCCCACGCCACAGCTTCCTGTCGGTCGTCAACACCCCCAGCTCCCCCAGGGACGAGTCCGTCACCTCTAGAATATCATCCATCCATCTTGCCCTTGGTCAGCCCCTCTTCCTTTTGCCTTCCACTCTCCCTAGCATCAGCATCTTCTCCAGGGTGTCCTGTCTTCTCATTATGTGGCCAAAGTATTTCAGTTTTGCCTTTAATATCATTCCCTCAAGTGAGCAGTCTGGCTTGATTTCCTGGAGGATGGACTGGTTGGATCTTCTTGCAGTCCAAGGCACTCTCAGAATTTTCCTCCAACACCACAGTTCAAAAGCATCGATCTTCCTTCGCTCAGCCTTCCTTATGGTCCAGCTCTCACAGCCATATGTTACTACAGGGAACACCATTGCTTTAACTATGCGGGCCTTTGTTGTCAGTGTGATGTCTCTGCTCTTAACTATTTTATCGAGATTTGTCATTACTCTTCTCCCAAGGATTAAGCGTCTTCTGATTTCCTGACTGCAGTCAGCATCTGCAGTAATCTTTGCACCTAGGAATACAAAGTCTTTCACTGCTTCTACATTTTCTCCCTCTATTTGCCAGTTATCAATCAAGCTGGTTGCCATAATCTTGGTTTTTTTGAGGTTTAGCTGCAAGCCAGCTTTTGACCAAGTTTCTACCCCAGCAAATATACTGTCACTCATTTCATGCTGGAAAGTATCCTAGTACAAACCACGGGACAACATCTAGTCCACCTGTTCAGAGACAAGAAGTGTACATATTTGGAGCTGCAGAAGCAGGGAACTTAAAATGGTGAAATGGACAATCCTTCTTCCAGTCGAAGCAACAAATCCTCTTCTCTCACTTTAGCCTTTACGAGGAAGAGACTTCTTTGAGTTCACTACAGAAATGTATCAAATGGCTTGGGGCTTGATTGTGGGACAGTCCTCCCATTCTGAACTTGTCTGGTTCTTTCGATCCGCAGGAGAGGCCCTTTTGAAGATGCCCGGGCGGCCAGAAGTTTGGCTATCTGACATGTGAGAGAGGGCCTTCTCCTGTCTGGCTTTAGGCTATAAAATATACCAGGGAGGAATGTTTGACCCTCAGTCTCACAGTATTTAGAAAAATACCAAAAATATATTCCCTTTTACCAAGCTTTTAACTGTTAAATTGATTTTAATTATTCTGATTTGAACTGTGATTTTAATTGCACCGACTTCAGTGTGTATTTTACCTTTTGTTTTATTGTAAAACAAAAATACCCTGAATACTTACTTAACACCATCAGCAACATCTTTCCTCCCCCTGCCCTCCCCCGCCCTCCCCCGCCCTCCCCCTCCTCCTTCTGAGAAGAGCTCTTTTCATATGGAAGAAATGCATGCCAATCTCTGCAAGTTCATTATCCCCAAGTTGAGCAGTGAATTCTGCATGTATCTTCTGCTTGTGCTGATCTGAATCTGAATAGAAGATTGCATGTGATCGGAACTTAACAACAAACCTGCTGGATCAGGCTATGGCCCTTCTGAAGCCCAATACTTTGTTTCTCACAGTGGCCAACAAAAAGCTATAGGCAGCTTGCAAGTAGGAGGTATCCTATATATCGCTCTCCTACAGTTCCCCTGTAACTTGCATTTGGAATCAGGCGCCCCCCAAGCCAGAGACTGCACAAGAGTAATGGCCCATGGGAGACATGTCTTCGATGAATTTAGGCAATCCTCTTTTAAAGCCGCCCAAGTGAGTGAGCATTGCCGCATCTTGTGGTAATGAATTCCGCAGGTTAATTACGTACAGTGTGAAGAAGTTTTTTTCTTTTGTCTTTTCTAAATCCCCTTCCAATCTGCTTTATTGGATTGCTTAGTGTTCTGGAAGAAGAAAAAAAAAGCTTCTCCCAGTTCACTTTTTCCATACTATGTATTTTATTTGCTTTGATCATGTCTCACTTCGGTTGTCTTTTTCTCTTGAGTCTTTTAGGCTTTTCTCACAGGGAAAATATTTTAGCTCCCTGATGACTTCTGGTTGCCCTTTTCTCCCCTTTTTGCAGCTGTATTATGTCCTTTTTCAGTGTAACCAGAACAATACAGATTACTCAGATGTAGACATGCCATAGATTTTTATAACAGCATTACTTTGTTGGCATTTTTATTTTTAATCCCCTTCATAAAGATCTCTATGATGGAATTTGCCTTTTTTCAGCTGCCTCACATTAAGTTGACATCTTCATTAAGCTGTGACACTGTGACCGATGATACTATGACATTATGACCCCAAGGTCTTTTTCTTGGTTAGTTACAGATAGTTCAGCCCCATTGGTATATATTGGGGAAAGGGGGACTGCCCCAGTGCATCATTTTACACTCAGTGAAATTAAATTGCATTTGCTTTTTGGATGACAAATGGAATTCGACTTTGGAGCACTTAATAATAACACTTGTCTTTTTACCACCCAGAATCATTTAGAATTTTCCACAAACTTGGGCATCTCACTACTTAACTAAGTAAATATAACTTATGAACAAGCACTGGTCCCAGTAGTGATGCTTCTTATTTCCCTCCACTGATAAAATTACACATTTAGCCCTACTTTTTGCTTCCTGTTTTTTTTTTTTTTTAATTTATTAGCAATTAATACAAGGCCAAGTTCTCTTGTTATATAACTTCTACATTTATTCAAGAGCATTTGATGAAGATATTTGTCAATAATTTTTGAAAATCCAAGTATATGATATCTCAATCAATTTATTTACAGCCAAAAGGCCCAAACAGCAAGTTACAAATACAGTATAATCTAAAATTTGGCATTAGTTAAACAGTTTAACAAGTAAAATATTTAATAAATATTACATAATACCCTTAAAACCCCAACTCACTGGTATGTTACTAAAAACCTTGTTTTTATAGCCATAGTTAAAAATCTGGCTGTTGCCTCTGTAATTTTAGGATTTTCATCTGCAAGTAAATTTTTTACATACTCAGAAGTATCTCTTCCTGGTTTTAATTTTAAAATAGGCGAGATACCTTCCTGCTGAAGACTCTTATAAAATTCACAGTACAATAAAATATGACCCACCGTTTCAAGATCAATACCGTTACAGGGTCAAAATCATTGAGAGATGGGGATTTTTTGAAATCTACCATATAGCATATTTGATGGCAACACACTTAATCTGGCTCTTGAAAAGGCTATGCTATATTTGTGCAGTCCTTGGTGCTCTCTGAGCCTTGTTGTTTTCTTGCAGACGTTTCATTGCCAGACTAGGCAACATCTTCAGTGCCTATATTTACTTAAATATAAACTATTCAGATATTTAGGGAGCTGAAAAGTACATCTGTAATTAATTCCAAAAGTTACAGGTGAACACAAGAATTTGGCTTTAGCCATTAATTCCTGTACTGAATTATCCCATAATCTTTGTTTAATACAATAAAATGCTGATGTCATATCCCTGGAAAATAAACAATCAGGATCAATGGCAATCAGACTAATCTTTTGGGTCACCTGTTTAAACCACATATCTACAAAAGATTCATTTCAGATTTCCTGAAGCAATCCTACCTTGTTTTTAAAAAAGTATATTTGCAACCAAAACTTAATAGTGCTTAGTCAAGCCTTTGTTTTCAAAGGGCATTGCCCAGTTTCCAGGAGAATAATAGAATTTGGAACACAACTTGAACACTTAAAAGAGAACTTAAAAATTTTCACCTGCAGTTGGGCTATGTTATTATTAGCAAATGTAATCCAAATCGGAGCTCCGTATGAAACTTGAAATGCAATTTTTGCATTTAAAAACCTGTATTGCTTCAGGAACAAACCTCTCTCCATTTGAATAAAAATATTGGAGCAAGGCCATCATAGTAGATTTTGCTTTCAGAAGTATTGCCTTGCAATGACGTTGCCAGGACAGAGCATGATTAAATAAAGTGCCCAAATAACTAAAATTCTCTACTTGTCTTATCATATGATCTTGAATTTTCCAGATGTACTTCTTGGGGTGGGGGGGTTGAAACACCTACTTGGGGCACTAGTTAAGCATTGCCAAGAAAATCAGTTACAAATTAACTATGATAAAACTAAATTTTTGATTTTTGAAAATATACTGAGTCAATGGGGTCACCTCCATTCAGATGCTTGTTAGCATGCTTGTTGATACTTTCAAGACTGGTGAGGTAGGATTTATCTTTATGGAATCTGTGCTTGAGTCCATCGATAACTAATAGCATGGGATGGAACAGTGGAAAACATAATAACTGTAAAGGAATCCTTTCTGCTCATTCATGTTTTTATAAGGTGCCACAGATCCAGAGAAATAGCATCATTCCAAAATGTAAGTGAGGGTACTATGTTCTTTCCTAAGAGAAGATTTAAGGGTGTTCTAGGAATTGGTGGGGTCTGTGAAATGCTAATGTTAGTTTTCTTTGGGCACTTAATGTTTGAAGGGCAGAGGTGTTGCTTGGAAGACTTGTTTCTAGACACAGGTTATTAAAATCAGCAATAACCTAAAAATGAAACATATACACACACAAACATGCAGTAATAAGTTATTGTTGATATAAACAAAAGGAACACACAAAACAAGATGGACATATATCTGCTGCAGTTTTCCTTATGTGAGCTATGACTTTTGAAGAGCTGGGAATTGGCAAAAGGACATGAAAAACAGTGCAGCCAGCTGTTCTATATGAATACATTTATGCAAATACATTCAGAATTAGATCAGACCATGTGAGTTGTCTCGGGCCAGTGATGGAATGGAATGGAATGGACAGACCTTTATCCAACTACCATCTAAAATCAAAGGGTCAGTTTATACATTGTTGTCTGGTCCCCACTTTCCCAATGCTGCATCCACAAAATTCTTTAGTGAAGGATTATGTGAAAAGATACTATACCAGTGTCATATTACTCTTGCTTGAGACAGAAATATTGAAGTAGGATCTGTTTTCCTCTTGCCCCGTGACTCTGATGATATGCATATGTATGAATCAGGCCAATATCTATAGCAAAATGCATATACTGATGTGTGTCTGTGTGTTTATGTGCCTGTTTATCCCTACAGGAGAGCCACATGAAAGTCTGATTGACATGTGTGAATCAGTCATGTTACCGCTCATTATCTCAATGTTTCCTAAAGGACTCAGCTCAGAGCTGCAAGACTTCAAGTGCTTAAGCAAGTGATGTATATGACTGTATGAGCCAGCCCTACATCCATCTTCTTAAGCTATATCTCTTTCATCTACCGCTGTGGACACTATGTGACCCAGATGAATTAGGCTATTGTCTACAGAGGCTGATACGACTCTAAGACCGTTAGTGTCTAAAGTGCTGCAGCTCCTATTGCTTTCAGTCTGACTGAAGTGATCTGCAGGAAGGGAACACTGCGTGACCTTTTCTCATTCTTTCTCTTGGCTGGAGGTATTTATCCTGCGCATAAATGGATGATTCCAGGAACAGCAGTTTAATAACAGTCTCTGTCTTTTGAAAAGAATGCTTAAAATCCCATTTTCTGGTTCAACACCACTAAACAGCATGCAGCGTTGGAATGTGGACTTTCTTTATACAGTATAAGGAACCCATCCAAACTATATTTAACTGGTCTTTGGACTTTTTTGGGAAAATGGCTTGACTTCTGCATTGCCAATGCTGGGTTAAAAAAAAAAAGGCTGGAAGAAAAATCCAGCCACAGAACACTTTGATCTATGAAGGAATCCAGAAATTTACTGACATAGTCAAGAATGTGACTGGCTTGACGTTTATATTATGTTACACATCATGGTTCAGTCATCTTGTTTGCCTTACAAGGCTTTTGCAAGCAGTATCAGAGCTGTCGTCCTGAGCTGCAGTAGTAACTAGCAGTGTAGCTAAACAGCTGATTTAATGAGGTAGGAATTTAGCACAATGGTGCATTCAAAGAATTCAGGCACCAAAGGCCAGCTGTCAACAGCATTTCCCTCTGGCTATATCTCTACATGTAAAACAACTTTCCCTATTATCTTAACCCAAATATCAATTACTGGAGGGCTGCAAATTATACATCATTGGATTGGCTGGTTTTCTCTGCTTTTTATGGAAATCATTTAAACTATATGTCCACATATGCTCTATTTTTATGTTAAAGCATAATTTGGGTTTGGATTTTAATTGCTATGTTTACACACTGTATTTTTTTATTGTTGTAAGATACTGAAGTGTTGGAATAAACAGAGAAGCAGGAGAGAACTAAATAAATAAATAAACAAATCTATCTTCTGAAAACACCATGATTTAAAATACCCTAGAAAGCAGTTGTACATGTCCTGTTCAGACCAAGCACTAGATAGGTTCTCAAAGAATATCCTTTATTAAATAACTGTTTACAATAATTAAGTCCTTGATATGCAAGGCTGCTAAGCAAGCCCAACTGGGCCGACTGAATCTGCCTGGAACACGAAGGCTGGAGGCAACAGTTCTCAAACTGGAACAGTACTGGAACGACACTGACACTGAATCTCTGACTCACTGGATCTGGGATCAAGACTACGAACAACAGGCAGGGATGAATGGAAGACTCGGAGCAGGACTCAAACTCAGAGCAAGGTTAGACTTGTCTTGGGGTTCTAGGTTAGGCTGGGTACTCTGATCTGAAGGCTGGAAGACAAGAATTGAAACTGGAGCAAGGCTGGACTTGGCTGGAAGCCCCAGACTAGGCTGGATTCTCTGGACTGGAGACTTGGAGCCAGGCTTGGAACTTGGAACTAGGCTGGACTCAGCTGGAAGCCCCAGACTAGGCTGGCAACCAGATCCTGAACATGATAGGTGTGAAATTCCAGAATGCAACAGAGCATGCGAAGTGTGGGTGTGCAGGACTGAAGGCAAGTGGTGGTGCTGGAATGTCAAGGCTTGCCCACAATGCTGAGAAGATCACAAAGTTTCATGGCTGGAAGCAAGGCAAAGGCTACTGGGCACAGCTGACACTGTTTCCTTGCTGGCAGAAGATGCAGGATTCAATTTGTCTTTGGAGTGGAGCTCGAATGCTAGTTCCTCTTTGGCCACAGACACTGACTCTGATACCGGTAAGGACTCTCCCGAAGCTGCAGGCTTAAAGGATCAGTTGTCTCCGGCAGCTCGCTCTCTGTGCGGCTGCCTTTTATCCTGAACTTTGGAGTGCTTGGAGTCTCCTGAAGCCAATCGGGCTGCCTTCCCCTCCATGCACTTTTCAGCCCGTCTCTGGCGCACACTGATTGGCGTATTCAAATCCTCCTCCAGATCTCGCCCAATCAGCGTTGTGGATTCTTCCTGCTCTGCTGAGTCATGCTGGACTTTTGTTTCTCCGATTCCAGCCCAGTAAGTTTCCAATTCCTCCTCTGAACTAGTTTCACTTTCCAAGTCAGGGGCAAGCTTGGTTCTGACAGTACTTTAATAACATATCTTTAGTGAAGTGTTATTCTCTTTTAAAATATGTCATATTACCTGGAATATTACTTCACAAATGAAATGCAAGGATTGAAAGATACAGCTTATTCAGAAGGAATAGCCAGACTAAAAGGGAGGCGGTGTGGTGCTATATGAAGTATATATGCTGCAGATGTATATTGAGATCTAGGAATTTGAAATTGAGTATAAAGGCTGTCCAGTTGACAGCCTTTGCATAAGAATACAAGGAATGGAATACTACAACACCCTTGACTAAAGGGATGTGCTATGGACCATTTGAGCCTGGTAGAAGATCTAGCTAATGCCCACCTGGGCCAGATCATAGAACTTCCAAGAAGGAAAGTCATAGTAATAATGGGAGACTTCAGTTACCTGGACATCTGTTGGAAAGCCAACTCAGCCAAGACTGCAGGGTCCCCAAAATCCCCGAGTGGTCTTGCTCTTCCATTTTCTAGAACATTGAAGAAGTGACAAAGGCTCTCACAGATATGATCCTAACAGGGAAGGGCTGGTTGAAAAGGTTGAAGCAGCAGAAATGGAGGAAAAAAGACTAGCCATGATTATTTGCAGTTCAAAATATTACAGAAGGAGGAACTGAAGCACAATTCCATTTTTTCCAATAATTTTATTAAAGATTATATTATACAAATAAAACTAATACAACTACATAGTACAGAAATACATTTTAAAAAATAAAAATTAAAAAGTGGCAAAAAAGGAAGGGAAGGGAAGGGAAGGGAAGGAAAGGGAAGGAAGCCTTCCTCTTCATCCCCAGCAAATATAATCAACATTAACAATTTATCACTCTCTTAAAATACAACGAAACACCTCCTCATTCCATACTCACCCCATTCTCTATAGGCCCATTTCTAAAACCTCATCTCTCTATATTAATCAGCAAAAGTCCAGTAAGCATCATCAGAAATAACAACATAAGTGTCATGAGTAAGGATGGAGAGCAGGGGGCTCCCACCCAGACTGTCAAGCGCATGCGTAGCACTGAGGAACTGTTCAGCCATTCAAAGAGACACAGATCGGGACCGCCTTAACCTTTGGGGTTTATATGGCTGGGTTTTCCCACGCTTTCTCAGTTTGTTAGGATTCTTGTTAAGTACTACTAATAAATATTAGAGACCAAGTCCTCGCCTCAGTGTGTTTCCTGGTAATCAGGACAATAAGTATTTGATCAATAAAAATTTGATATAAGATAAAAAATCTTTATCTATTACACCCAATTTGAATCCTTCCTTTTATATTTATGTCTCATTTTTATTTAAACAAATCCCCACTATTTTCTCTCTTCAAATAGTCAAAGTCCAGTCCCAATCAGAAAAACTATTAAACATTACCAGAAATAGCAACCCATTATTTTAACCTTGATCAAATAAACCGATTTTGTAATCTTTCTTCTTTCTCCCAATGATCTTTAAATTTCTCAGAGAAAGTTCTAACATCTGCTTTCTAATAGTTTCTCTGTCTCTTCTCTGAAAGTTCATGTCATCTTTGTCAGTCCACTTTTGTAATTTCAGTGTGGCAACTCCAGCAAATCCCTTTTGTAAATCCAGTATGAGAAAATTATCCACATCACTATTATGGTTTATTATTTGTATACATTTTTAAATCTTCATCCAATTTCATCTGTAAATCCATTATTTCCATCTCTTTCTTGTAAACTATAATTTTTAAATCCACCTGTAAGTCAATTTCAGTTTTGTGCAATGGGGCTTGTTTCTCTCCAATAACAATTTCTGATTCCACTACTGTATATAGTTAAATAACTGAAAAACTTCCTGCACCCATTCAGTAAACATTTCTTTTAAGGTAGCCATCTGGTGCCCTCTAGTGTCCAACCTTCAAAGTCATCTTATCAGTTTCCAAGTACAAAGGAATTTTCCCATGAGAAAGGATCCTTTCAATTAACTTCAAAGTCTTAAATCAAGTCCATCTGAACGCTTAATCCATTTAAAACATTCTAAAGCCAACAGTAATAAACAGTAATCACCCTTTTGCTGTATATTCAAAAAAGAAAATTCTTACAAATCTTTAAACTCATAATTTTCTTTTTAACAGACTGAAGGAGAAATCACCCAGCAAATACAATCAGACTTGCAGTTCTGAAGATATTCAATCTTTAACAAGCAGTAAAAATAAAAGTAAGCTCCCAAGTGATTAAAAAGATGAGGTTTGGTCAAACTTTTGAGTCTATAAAAGGCTACACTAATGGCTCTGAGCTTGATGGAATCTCACAACTCTCAGCTGTTTGCAAGAGAATGCAAAAACTGTCTACTCACACACACACACACACACACACAACAGCTGTTGGGAGTACATATGGGTAATCCCAAGATCTCTCCTTGCTCCAGGGAGAATTTTCAGCAGTCCTGATCCAGCATCCAGCTGCCTTTTGCCTGTAATCTCTCCCACTATGCAGGGAACATCAGTTCACCATTCCTCACTGGAAGCCGAACTGAAGCATAATTCTACATACACCAGGGTTTCCCAACCAGGGTTCCATGGAACCCTAGGGTTCTGCAAGAGATCACTAGGGATTCCCTGGAAGGTCATGATTTATTAAAAAATATATATTTCAAATTCAGGCAACTTCCCATTAAAGAGGTAAGTTTCATTCTTTATTTTTAGTTTAAGAACACTGTTAATGCATATATGGAGGCCTACACATGAAACAAATATAATAATTTTGTAACTTCTGGCCTATATTTGAGCCTGAATGTTCAGGGGATCCCTGAAGCCTGAAAAATATTTCAAGTGTTTCTCCAGGGTCAGAAGGTTGAGAAAGGCTGATATACACACTAGATTTCAGGAGAGATCATTTGAATAAGCTTAGAGAAATATTAGGTAAGATCCCATGGAAATGAATCCCTAGTTCCAAGGGAATTTGGGAGAGTTGATAAGTTTTTAAAAATGAGATACAGGAAGTACACAGTCCCAAAAAGCGTGGGGGTAGAGTAGAGGGAGGCAGTTTAGGAAACCATTGTGGAGGAAGAGGGAACTTTAGATTGACAGAAGCTTTAGGCTGACATCAAAGAAGTATGATGTCAAGAACAAAAAGGCACTGGGAGTGTTTAGCATAGGAGGAAACATTATTGTTACCTTTAAGTATCTGAAGGGTTGTCATGTAGAAGTGAGGGCAGAGTTATTCAAAAGTTGTTTTAGAAGACAAGAAAAGTGTGAGATTTCAGCTGGCTTCTGACTCAGAAAATGAAACTCTTTCTGAGTCAGAAGGGGAGACAGAAACCTACCAGGCAGAAACTGGGAAAGCAAACCCCAAAAGTGACTCAGCAGCATGGGAGAAGTTACAGACACTGATTGGCCAGTCAGAGGATTTGAATCCTCCAATCCGCACACAGGAAAGGTGTGCAGAAAAGCATGTGAATCAGAAAGCAGCCCAGTTGGATGCTGGAGACAAAAGGCATGGAAGGGATCAACATAAAAGGCAGATGCACAAAAAGCAAGCTGCCTGAGACAACCAACCATTTGAGCTCACAGCCTCAGCAGAAGAGTCCTTACCCACATCAGAAACTTCGTCTATAACTGGAGGGGAATCAGCGCCTGCGTTTCCAATCATGGAGGACTTGTATCCTGCACACGCTGTCAGAGGATCCGTTCCCAGCCGATTCAAGCAACCTCAGCCTCATGTCCAGTTCCAGACCTCGCCACTGCCATTCAGCATGTTCTAAGTGTGTTTCCAGTCTTGCTTCTAGCTCACAGCCTTCCCAGAATCTCCAGTCCAGTGTTGTGCTTCTAGCTCTCAGCCTTGTGCAGAATCTCCAGTCCAGCATGCTCCAAGCTCCCAGAATCACCCAAGATCTCCAGTCCAGTTTCCTCATGCTTCCAGCCTCCAGCCTTGTCCAGGATCTCCAATCGAGTCTAGTTGTGCCTTAAGCACCCAGTCTAGTTCAGGAACTCCATACCTGTCTTGTTGTGCTCCGGGTTCTCAGCCTTGCCCAGGATCTGCAGTCCAGTCCAGCCATGTTCCCAGCTCTCCATCCAGTCCAGCTCGGTCATGCACCAAGCTCCCAGCCAGTCCAGTCCAGTCCAGTCTTGTTTCAAACTCTCAGCCTTGTCTTGAGCCTCCAGCCCAGTACAGTTTTGCTTCCAGTAACCAGTCTAGCCTGGGATATCCAGTTCAGTTCAGCCTTGCCTCCAAAGCCAAGCCTTGCCCAGTGGTTCCAGCCTGGTCTCGCCTAGCCTCCATATGTCAGCCCAGTTCGAGCGGTGTCTCAGTTTGCGGACACTTGTCTCCAGTTCCAGCCTTGCCATGTGCCCTAGATTCCTCTAGCTCCACAGTTCCAGTCAGTGAATCCTGCCTAGTGGTCCTGCCACAGCCTTCACTTGCAACCTTGCCAGTTCTCCCATTGTTGCCTGGATGGTCCTGATTGGAATCAGCCTACCTCATTAATCACATGGACTTATTATTTTAAATAGTTGTATTAATAAAGAGTGTTTTTTTGGTTATAACCCTGTCTGGCTGCCTCATAGTCTGAACAGGATAAAAAGAAACAATGGGTTTAAATTACAAGGAAGTTAATTTTGCAATAGAAGAGAATATATATAGCTCAGGGTTGAACTGTGGAGTCCTTGGTGCTCTCTGAGCTTGGTTGTTTGCTTGCAGACATTTCATTACACAACTAGGTAACATCATCAGTGTGAGTGAGTGTGGGGTTTGCTGCCTGTTTATATACAGTAGCTTGCCCTGCCAGTGTTGGTGGGGGTGTAGTTTCCTCCTTGGTGGTTCCTTGATTAGGGTATTATTTTGGTGGGGGTGTAGTTTTCTCCTTGATAGTTCCTTGATTAGGGTATTTTTTTTCCACTTGTTTGTTTGCCTGGTGTTAATCCCTGCTTATCTGGGTGTAGGCTGCTGGAGAGAATGTGTTCTGGTCTTTTTGTTTCCTTCTTAGCTTTTTAATTGTCTCTTTGGAATGGTGTGTAAATATAGTTTATTTCTGTTTGTCTATTGACAGCTGATTTGTCTGAATGCCAAGCTTCCAGGAATTCCCTGCCATTTTTGGATTTAGCTTGGTCTAGGATGCTGACAGTTTCCCAGTTGAAACTGTGGTTAAGTCTGTCCATGTGTTGTGAGATTAAGGAGTATTCACCATGTCTTCTGACTGCTAGTTGGTGTTCATGGATGCACTCTGCTAGTCTTCTGCCTGTCTGTCCTACATAGTGGCTGCTACAGTCCTTACACTGTATGTTGTAGATGACTCCTGTTTTTTCTTCTTGGGCCACTTTGGGTTACTTAGGATGTTTTGAAGAGTTCTAGTTGGTTTATGTGCTATGGTGATGCCATGTGGTTGTCATAGTCTGTTGGTTGTTTCTGAGATGTCTTTGATGTATGATAGTGTTACCTTTTCATAGCTTGTGTTGGTTGTGCTGTAGTGGGTTGAGTGGTCAGGCACTTTTTGATAGTTGCATGGGTATCTATTTTGTTGGAAGATGTTGTGTAGGCAGTCTGTTTCCTTTTTTTGATGTTCTGGGTTGCTGCAGTGGTAATGGAGCACTAGTGTGGGTTGTTTTTTGGTAGACCTGTGTTTCTAATTTGCCATCATTTCCTCTGCTGATGAGGATATCCAGGAAGGGTAGTATGTTGTTGTTTTCTTCTTTCCTTGTGAATTTTATTCCTTTGAAGATGTTGCTGATAGTTTCATGTGTCTTCTCTAGTTCTTCCTTTTTTATTATAACAAAGGTGTCATCTACATACTGGATCCATGCTTTAGGTTGTATGTGTGGGAGTGCTATAGTTTCTAGATGCTGCATTGTGGTCTCCACTATGAGTCCTAAGAGTGGGATCCCATGGGTGTTCCTCTGACTTGTTGGTATATGTGTCCATCAAACTGAATGTAGGTAGTGAGGCAGCGTTTGATGAGGTCCATGATTCTGGGTATTTCAATCTTAGTGTATTTGGCTGGGTCAGGTGTGTTCTGTAGTACTGCTGCAATGGATTCTTTTGCTAGTTCTGGGTTTATGGATGTAAAGAGTGCTGTGACATTGAATGAAAAGATAAATTCATCTTCTACTTTTAGGTCTTTGATTTTCTGGAGGCACTATAGTGGGGCGTTGATAGAATATTTGTTTCCTCTCTGAAATGTCCAAGCTTTTTTGTAAGTTCTTTGGCTATGTTCTCTGAAAGTTCTTTGGCTTACAAAAAAGGCTTGGGCAAGAGTTGCAATAGATGACCTCCAATATCTCTTCCAACCTTTCCATTCTGTGTTTTTATTGTATGAATGGTTCTCCAGAGCAACTGTCACACCTAACATCTATTATGTATTATGATGATGATCTCAACATCATTAGAGAGGTGGGAGTTGTGTATTGTAACTTGGTAGTGGCAGTCACTGCCTGATCAAGCAAAAGCCAGGATCAAATTTGTCTAGGGTCACCATTTGCTTGCTTTATCGCATTATCGTCATAATACTGTCAGATTCTGAATAATTTATTTTTACAGACAGTTCACTGTTCTTTGGCTAAGATGTAAACATCCTTCTGTTATTAAAATGTGTAGTGCCCCTTCCTTACATATAAAATATTACAATGGATCACTTTCCTGGAATTGCCAACCTTTTTTAAGGGTCCTGCTGCTGTGTTTTTAACAATGGGCTGAGTATTAATCAAGCTGAAGCATGTTTGATATATTCATGACAAGCTTCTTATTAAATGCAGGAGGCAATGTAGCCTATTGATATGCATTTTAGAATGGAAATTCTGCATAAAAGCTGCTTTAGGCATGCACAAGGGTATGGCTTGAGATTTTCTATTTTTATTCTGGAAAGGGAAGGATTTTCAATTTTGGTTGATATAATTGGAGATGTGGGGTAAGAATCCTTCTGGTGTTTTCTGTGTGTGTGTGTGTGTGTGTGTGTGTACACATACACACACACAAATATTCATACACAGAAAAACACATTCCAGTGTTAATGTTTGGCTATGAAAGTTGGACATGGAAAAAAAGCAAGGGAAAGCGAATAAATAGATACCTTCCAAGTATGGATGTGGGGACATTTACTAAGCTACATGGACTGTAAATACCTGGACCAACTAAAAACTGAGTGGTCTTGTGAAGCAGCAGAAACACAAATCTTAAGCATGGGCTATGAGTGGATGATAGATTAGCAAAAAAAGAAAGACTACATGACAAAGTTGAGGTATGTAGAAGGATAGAGAATAATGGACAGGATCAAAGAAATTATAGGACTATCCTCAGAAAATTTGTAGAGCATTACCAAAGACATGTCAAGAAGGTGAGCATCCCTCCATGTAGTCACCACAAGATTTGACCTGAGTGAATCACAGTGGATTTAACTCTCTCTGTGTGTGTGTGTGTGTGTGTGTGTTGCCAACCCAGTACAAAGGATACTTGACCATGCAGAACTAGTATGTTAATATGATGAGCCCCAAAGCCCCTGAGTTTTCAACAACTAAGTTAAAGTAGCAAATGACCTAAATAAAGATACAGTGGTGTAAGCCCTCATAGCCACTATATATAGCAATATGACCCAGTTACTGAAATCACAAACACAGGCAGTTATACTCCATGTTTGATCTCCCAGAAAACTGTGTTTGATTTCATTTGTTAACACAGAGGGGAAAGTCTCTGACTCCATTTAATAGTCCTTTCAGCAACAGGGTACATAATTAGCTTTGCAATTCCTTTTGTAATGTTGGATAATTTGTTAGTCTTAAATCACTGTATTTTAATTTATTTTCAAAACATTAAATATTAAGTATGGCAGCACCTGACCCTCTAGATGTGATTAATATAGGCAGTGCTAAAACAGGCTTATAATTAAATATCCCTTCCATAAATAGTCGGCAGAAGGAAGCAACCATTAAAATAACATTACATTATTGAAGGGAAGCATTAGTTACTCAGTCTTAATTCTGAACAACAGATATCCAACAAAATGCTGTTTCTTTGTTTTTTGTTTTTTTTTAATTCCCTGTGGCTGTTGAAAACTATTTATAGGGCAGGATGATGACATGAGCTGGAAGAGAATGCCACTGTGTTTCAGGCAACAAGCTTGTGAGAAATATAAGCTATATTTCAGCGGCTGTGAGGGTGCAGTCTCTTTATATAGAGACGTCAATCCACACAAAAATATCAAGGAATCAGAATCCCAGAATTTTAGATGATAGATTTTATACTTCTCTGAATATTGTCATACAATTCTCAATATTTAAACATAGCAGAACCTTTTTATTTTGTGAGAAAATGTTTATTGAAGCATGTGTTTGACTATGTATTTACCTATATTTCTGAGACTGTTTTTTTTTTTTTAAAGGCAGATTAATTGAAAAATGGAACCACACTTCAGATAAAAAGGATCTGAGAAGGATATAGATAGATTTGTCCACCTAGTTTGGCCTATTTGACCTCATTTTGTGCACTTGTTGGTCACTTTCCTTAATTAAAATATTTATATTTCATCTTTCTTTATAAAATCAAATCAGCCATCACACTTGTTCATGCCTTCACAAAATTAGAAGCACACATCTCCCTTTCATTGTTTGGTTATCTGTAAATGGAGTCAATAGAAAATTTTAATGAGCAGCTAACTATGAACCCCATGGAATAATATCACATTGAGGGCTCAGAGCTTCCTTATTTCTGTGGACAAAAGACCACTACCACTAAAATAAAATAAAATAAAAAAGAGTGAAAGAAAAGAAATGCCTAGGGTCCTTTTGATTCCCAGTAAGAACTCAGAGGCACCTTCTAAGAATACAAAACTTAAAATAGAAGGCAACAGAGGATTCTGAATGTGTTCCACTTGGCATTTTCATCCTTTTAATTTCCATTTATTCCAGGAAACCTTTGAGCATACAGTGGCAAAAGAACTCCAGCTTTCCTTTCTGGTTAAATATAATAAAAATGAATAATTCATGAAGTGGATATATATTATTAATCTTGTTTAGCAGTGAGGCAAGAACTGTTTGCAATTGGTAGTAGTTAAAGTCACATAGTGCTTTTCCTCAACAGACAAAGAGGAAAAAAAACAAAAAACAAAATTTGATTAAGTTTCATCTACACAGTAGAGTCTGTGAGGTTCCTTGCCCAAACAAGTGGAAATGATGGATGCACAGATCTTATGGATACTCCTGTGCTAGCTATATCTACAGTAAAGGTAGAGTCCACATTGTTTATTAGTGGCAAGGACAACACATCCTTTTTGATGCATACCCAAAAGGTAATGTAAGAAGCCATCCATTAATATATGACATGTGAAACAAATGTGTTTTTTGAAGTATTGGCTCAGCTGCATATTGGATATTCATAAAATAGGAACCATGGCTTTAAACTGCCATGAGAGAGAAAGAGAGAGAATGAGTGGCTCCACCCACCATTTGCTTCAGTCCTTCTCCCCAACGTTTATTTTATTTATTTATTTTATTTTTATCCCGCCTTTATTATTTTTATAAATAACTCAAGAAAAAGAACATACCTAATACTCCTTCCTTCTCCTATTTTCCCCACAACAACAACCCTGTGAGTTGAGTTGAGCCGAGAGAGCGTGACTGGCCCAGGATCACCCAGCCGGCTTTCATGCCAAAGGTGGGACTAGAACTCACAGTCTCCTGGTTTCTAGCCCAGCGCCTTAACCACTAGACCAAACTGAAATAGAAATATCATTTCTATGGTAACTTTTTAATAGAGCAAAGGTTGCCAACCACTGTTTTAATTGAATATAAATGTCCCAATTTAGTTCCAACTTTCTGGACATCATTACTTTATATTTGCCAGTGTATTTGAGAGTCATGTGTTGAAATAAAAAAAATATAATATATTCTTCTTCAGCAAAGGATCGTTACCTTGTCGTGGTGCTGGAGCTTGAGCACCTCAATGATGCCATGAGCTAAACCATGAAGGGCCACCCAAGACGGGAAGGTCATGACAGAGAGGTCAGACTAAATGCAATCCCTGGGGAAGGTAATGGCAACCCACCCCAGTATTCTTGCCATGAAAACTGAATGGATCAATACAACCAGAGATATGTCGGTATACCATCGGAAGATGAGACCCCCAGGTCGGAAGATGGTAAAAATGCTACTGGGGAGGAACAGAGAATGAGTTCAACTAGCCCCAGACGTGATGACGCAGCTAGCTCAAAGCCGAAACGACGGCTAGCAGCTGACGGTGCTGGTGGTGAACGGCAAATCCGATGTTCTAAGGACCAACACACCATTGGAACCTGGAATGTAAGATCTATGAGCCAGGGCAAATTGGATGTGGTGATTGGTGAGATGTCAAGATTAAAGATAGACATTTTGGGCATCAGTGAACTGAAATGGACTGGAATGGGCCACTTCACATCAAATGACCACCAGATCTACTACTGTGGACAAGAGGACCACAGAAGAAATGCAGTAGCCTTCATAATTAATAGTAAAGTGGCTAAAGCAGTGCTTGGATACAATCCAAAAAATGACAGAATGATCTCAATTCGAATTCAGGGCAAGCCATCTAACATCACAGTGATCCAAATATACACCCCAACCACAGATGATGAAGAAGCTGAAGTACACCAGTTCTATGAGGATCTGCAGCACCTACTGGACAACACGCCTAAAAGAGATGTTATTTTCATCACAGGAGACTGGAATGCTAAGGTGGGCAGCAAAATGACACCTGGAATTACAGGTAAGTATGGCCTGGGAGAACAAAACGAAGCAGGACATAGGCTGATAGAATTTTGCCAAGACAATTCACTCTGCATAACAAACGGTCTCTTCCAACAACCTAAGAGATGGCTTTATATATGGACTTCACCAGATGGACAACACCGAAATCAGATTGACTACATCCTTTTCAGCCAAAGGTGGCGGACATCTGTACAGTCGGTAAAAACAAGACCTGGAGCTGACTGTAGTTCAGATCACGAACTTCTTCTTGCACAATTTAGGATCAGACTAAAGAGATTAGGGAAGACCCACAGATCAGCTAGATATGACCTCACTAATATTCCTAAGGAATATGCAGTGGAGGTGAAGAATCTATTTAAGGGACTGGACTTAGTAGATAGGGTCCCGGAAGAACTCTGGACAGAAGTTGGCAGCATTGTTCAGGAGGCGGCAACAAAATACATCCCAAAGAAAGAGAAAACCAAGAAGGCAAAATGGCTGTCTGCTGAGATACTAGAAGTAGCCCAAGAAAGAAGGAAAGCAAAAGGCAACAGTGATAGGGGGAGATATGCCCAATTAAATGCAAAATTCCAGAGGTTAGCCAGAAGAGATAAGGAATTATTTTTAAACAAGCAATGTGTGGAAGTGGAAGAAGACAATAGAATAGGAAGGACAAGAGACCTCTTCCAGAAAATTAGAAACATTGGAGGCAAATTCCAGGCAAAAATGGGTATGATCAAAAACAAAGATGGCAAGAACCTAACAGAAGAAGAAGAGATCAAGAAAAGGTGGCAAGAATATACAGAAGACCTGTATAGGAAGACTAACAATATCGGGGATAGCTTTGATGGTGTGGTCAGTGAGCTAGAGCCAGACATCCTGAAGAGTGAGGTTGAGTGGGCCTTAAGAAGCATTGCTAATAACAAGGCAGCAGGAGACGACGGCATCCCAGCTGAACTGTTCAAAATCTTACAAGGTGATGTTGTCAAGGTAATGCATGCTATATGTCAGCAAATTTGGCAAACACAAGAATGGCCATCCAATTGGAAAAAATCAACTTATATCCCCATACCAAAAAAGGGGAACATTAAAGAATGTTCAAAATATTGAACAGTGGCACTCATTTCACATGCCAGTAAGGTAATGCTCAAGATCCTGTAAGGTAGACTTCAGCAGTTTATGGAGCGAGAATTGCCAGATGTACAAGCTGGGTTTAGAAAAGGCAGAGGAACTAGAGACCAAATTGCCAATATCCACTGGATAATGGAAAAAGCCAGGGAGTTTCAGAAAAACATCTATTTCTGTTTTATTGACTATTCTAAAGCCTTTGACTGTGCAGACCATAACAAATTGTGGCAAGTTCTTAGTGGTATGGGGATACCAAGTCATCTTGTCTGCCTCCTGAAGAATCTGTATAACGACCAAGTAGCAACAGTAAGAACAGACCACGGAACAACAGACTGGTTTAAGATTGGGAAAGGAGTACGGCAGGGCTGTATCCTCTCACCCTACCTATTCAACTTGTATGCAGAACACATCATGCGACAAGCTGGGCTTGAGGAATCCAAGGCTGGAGTTAAAATCGCTGGAAGAAACATTAACAATCTCAGATATGCAGATGATACCACTTTGATGGCTGAAAGCGAAGAGGAACTGAGGAGCCTTATGATGAAGGTGAAAGAAGAAAGTGCAAAAGCTGGCTTGCAGCTAAACCTCAAAAAAACCAAGATTATGGCAACCAGCTTGACTGATAACTGGCAAATAGAGGGAGAAAATGTAGAATCAGTGAAAGGCTTTGTATTTCTAGGTGCAAAGATTACTGCAGATGCTGACTGCAGTCAGGAAATCAGAAGACGCTTAATCCTTGGGAGAAGAGCAATGACAATCTCAATAAAATAGTTAAGAGCAGAGACATCACACTGACAACAAAGGCCCGCATAGTTAAAGCAATGGTGTTCCCCATAGTAACATATGGCTGCGAGAGCTGGACCATAAGGAAGGCCAAGAGAAGGAAGATCGATGCTTTTGAACTGTGGTGTTGGAGGAAAATTCTGAGAGTGCCTTGGACTGCCAGAAGATCCAACCAGTCCATCCTCCAGGAAATTAAGCCAGACTGCTCACTTGAGGGAATGATATTAAAGGGAAAACTGAAGGCCACATAATGAGAATGCAGGACAGCCTGGAGAAGATGTTGATGCTAGGGAGAGTGGAAGGCAAAAGGAAGAGGGGCCGACCAAGGGCAAGATGGATGGATGATATTCTAGAGGTGATGGACTTGTCCCTGGGGAAGCTGGGGGTGTTGATGATCAACAGGAAGCTCTGGTGTGGGCTGTTCCATGAAGTCACGAAGAGTCGGAAGTGACTAAACGAATAAACAACAAAATAATATATTCTTATTTGATTAACAAATGATGCAACATTATGGATCAACAACTTTGATTCATATTCTCTAATCACTTGCCTTCATGGACATACACACACACACACACACAAACAATTTCACAAGTTGGAGACCTAGAAGATTCTGTGATTTTGTTGCAGCTCCTTGTCTTTGTCCATCAGCACCCATCAGGACCATCAAATCTGGCAGTGCCTACGCAACAAGAGGAGCAGATTCAGCACATTTAGAATGGAATGTCTTCATACTGACCTTTAAGAATGGCAGATGTTTACCAATCTTTGACTGCAGACTTGCTTGTCACAAGGCTTATGTTTGTAACATTTTTTTTTTAGTGGCTAGGATTTCAAACAAAATAAAGCAAACTTTAGTAGATGATCAAACGTTCACATTGCAGAAATATGAGATCTAAGACGTTTTAACAAGCAAGCTTTAGACACAGCCTGGCTTATAGACACTCCTATGAAAAAGTATTAGACCTTTTTTGGAGCTCCTGAATTTTTGCAAAGATTTGACACAGCTTCATATAGGACCTACTGATATACTGTATAAAGAGGGGATGAATGAACAACTAATATCAAAGTTTGGTGCTTGCTTCATTTATTTCAGCAGTGTCCATAGGTGTGTGTATGTGTGCAGTGTGAAAGTCTGTAAGACGATGGTATGGCATTGCAATCCAAGCCCCACCTGTTTGTTTGAGGGTCAACATTGTGCGCATATACAAATGAGACAGAGCTTGGATTAGAATCATGTCTGCCATCTTACAGATTTTGTGACCCTCCTGTGAAGGCCACCCAATACATAAAATGCAAGTGTGAGAAAAGTATTCAGTAACTAGTTGTACCACCTTTAACTGCAATAACCACAACCAAACATTTTCTATAACTGATTATCAGGATAACTTTCTTCAGAGAGACCACTGGTAATTTTAGCTTTCAAGAATGGTTTGTGAGCCAGATTTGTTCTGTATATATTTCTTTGACATGCCATCCAGCCTACACTTAACTAGCTTTCTAATCTGTATGCCATAATGTGCTTTGTCAAAAGCTCTGCTGAAATCAAGATATATTACAAATTAAGCATTCCCCACAATCTATTAAGGAAGTTATAATTTTTTTAAAAAATGAAGCTAGTCTGATAAAACTTGGGAGGAAGAGAGACTTTTCTGTCATGGTGCCCACCCTTTCGCAAAGGCTTTAAAGATGTGGTTTTGTCACTGGGCTTGGAGCTCCAGATGTGTGGCAGAAACTATGCAATGGCTAAGTTGATTGGTTATTGGTGTTTTGTTTTTACCTCAACTGCTGATTTATATGTGTTGGGTTGCTGTTGTTGTTTTTTTACTGTTATATATTTTTATTGTGTTTTTAACATTTTAACATTTTTTTTTAGTGGCTAGGATTTCAAACCAGCATAATGAATTTGAGATGATGGCCATATACATTGATGTAATAAACAAACACATCAATAAATAAAATTGTAGAATTCTGCCCAGTTCATACAATCTACTGTAGGGTGCAAGTAAGTGCATGTCACTCTGAAAAGCATAATGACTGTGATAATCTTTAACATATTCTCAGTGATAGGCAATACTTAAAACACTGAAAATCAGGACTGAAGTCTTTTCATATTCAGGATTCCCATCTTTTTTATTTTTACGGTGGAAAGCAAACATGTGATTTACTCCTTTCTGTTTCCTGATATAGCAAAAGGTAGGAAGACTTATGCCCCTTCCTGTCTTTCTTGTGTGTTTGGATTGGCTCTTATTCTTCCTCAAACACTGAGTATCCAAGCAATGCTAAGCATCTAACACAAACAGTGCAGCTTCAGAAGTGTGCATAACCTTGCCTGCTTCTTTCACCTGTCTGCCAAGAAGGAAAGCAGTGATTCAACTAAAAATTGCTGCTTTTCCACAGTGGAAATGGAATGTGCAAATATAGGCAAAGGGAAGAAGTGACCCAAGATTACTGCCCCCTGTTACCATTGAGAAGGGAGAGCCAATGGTCTTGGGTGGGATTGTTGAGAGGAAAAGGGATGAGATCTTCCTTTGAAGAGAGAAATGAGCAATTTGTAAACAGATGGTCTAGGAGAGCAGGATGCATCCATCTTCTTCCCAGAGATCCTCCCACAATTGCCATAAGGATAGGAAATGAATGTATATGCTGTGTATCTGGCTGATGTCTATGCCTGTGTGGCCCCCAATTTAACAACTGAAGCCCCCCCATCAGGTTGAAAAGGTTGTCAGTCCCTGATCTGACCTGAACACCAGAACCTTCTCTGATAGTTCATGATGATGGTCCACTTGTTGAATTCTTTCTTCTTCATACTTTCTCTTTTATGGCTGTTATTTACATGTTTAATGAACATGGTGCTCATCTCAAATGACTCCAGGATAATTACTTTTCTAACACAGGAGGATAATTGTTAATACTAAATATACTTTCATACTTTGACATTTAGCCAAATAAATGTATCTCTGGCACTCCTGCTTTGCATGAATGAATCCATTCTGAGATTCTTGTAGTGTTTTCTTAACTAGCAGAATGTCACTTCTAATGAGTCTTCTTTTTCTGTCTGACTGTAGGGCTTTTCTGACAAGCCTCATCATTTTGTTGAACTACCCATTTCACAAATACAGTTGTCACTGTCAAGTTTTGGGGATTTTTTAAAATAGTTTTTCTCTCCTTAGGAACTTGAAGTTAACTGTATAGAGGACATTATTTACTGATATTTTTGCTTATAGCCATTTAGTCAATAAACTGTGATATTTTGTTTAAGATTCAAGTGGGCCTGAGCTCCCCACTTAAACATGTGCATTGTGTGGATTAAAAGTACAAAAAGAAGTAACCAGTGCACATACATCTTCATGAAATTAGAAACAAGTACTAAGTAATAGTTTGCAGCCCTACTCTAGCATTAATTTCTGAGGAGAAAAAGTGGTGCCTACAGCAGTAACATTCCTACAGAATGACCATGGCACCTGGGAATCACCACTATCCATAACTTTAATTTTCTTTGAAGAGTTTTTAATTAGAAATTTTAAAAAAAAATGAATATGATATGCTGCAAATAAAAATGGCAGATTCTAGCATCTTCTTACTTATAGGGAAACCTCTAGGTCCAATGTAGGGCCATAGACATCCTTAGAAAAATTTAAAGCACTGCAGCCCAGTGCTTTGTTTGAAAATGTGCCCCTCTGTTTCCCAGACTACAAAGATCAGTGGAAATTGATCAGTGGAATTTGCAGATAGCATCCATGGAAGGGAGTAACTTCTCTGGTTTACTGTAAACGACCTTCTGTGGCTAATCACAACCACTATGGTAGCCATTTTGAGAACAGATAACCCCCCTATGCCAGCCAGTGCTTGTAAGGCTCAAAGCTGGTGAGGTAGGAATCTCTGATTCTCACACAGAGAAAATTATTTCTTAAACAAAAGTCAGGTGATAGAAAGTACAAGGCCATTGACTCAAAATGTGGGAGGAAGGAACCCAAGACTTAAACCTGGGGATAAACAGATATAATGCATAAGATTCCACAGTGCTGTTAGGTGGAGAATGCCAATTTTGTGCATGAAGCCATTAGTGGACAGCTAGAATGGAGCAGAGCTTAACACAGTGGAGAAGCTGCATACAGAAAAATAATATTATATTAAATAGCTTTAATGAGAACATCAGAGAAACACAGGTTATTGATCTTACAAACTTAGCCCTCCCAAGAATAAAGAATTACACACTTAGACAAAGTAAGTTTAAGATAAGTAAAAAGAAGCTTACTAACTTTATTCTTGGCTCAGTTACATCCATCTTTGGTGGAAAAATGATGTTCTTTGTTTCTTCTGTTCTTTCCCTAAACTTAATGAACTCTCAGCCTTACAGCTGCTAAGAGCTGTGTGGGAGAAAGGGGCAAGCACATGACTTTAGCCCCAAGATGGAGAGAGAAGCAAAGCATGCTTCTTCCCAGGTGGTGAAGAAGGAGAAAGAGGGAGAGAGGAAGTGGAGTGGCAACAAACAGCTTCCTCAGAAGCATGGAGAGTTGCATCATGGGATCAACTCATTTACATGCCAATAAGGCATGCCGGATTTGCCAGGACTTCCAGCAGTGCAGTGGTTAAGGCACCAGGCTAGAAACTGGGAGACCATGAGTTCTTGTCCCACCTTAGGCACAGTCATCTATGTGACCTTGGGCCAGTCCTCAGCCCTAGAAAGAAGGCAAGAGCAAGCCACTCCTGAAAATGTTGCCAAGAAAACTGCAGGCATTCATCCAGGCAGTCCAGGAATCAACACTGACTTGAAGGAATAGCAACAACAACAACGTTGTACTCTTGACTTCCTAATTCTCTGTAATAAAACTATTTATATAACCTTTCTGGTATTGTTTGTAAATGTAGACAGGAAGAAGTTTAATTTCCATAACTGGTACAAGTCCCTGGAAGTACCTAAGGCTTGTTCTCAATATTCCAAAAAATGACTTGTAATTAATAGTTATCTTCAACTGAAGTATGAAATTCAATGCACATTTCTATTACAACTTTTGAGGTTTAATGCCCCCTTCTACTTCTGAAAGTAGAACCTGCAACCATCAAGGTTCTACTTTTAGCCTTAAGATTCTACACCAGAATTCTCGGTAGCCTCCAGCTATCATCATACTGTCTGTGAGATAGTTCAATACCTTTTGGGAACAGCAGGCTCACATATATTTTCAGCTGTGTTATGTGCTCAAAGCAAGGGTGGGGTTTGTATGTTTGTTTTGTTCTGTTTTTTAGCAGTCATCAGTCTAAAATTTTAATCTAACAATCATTTCATTAATGAGGGATGCATATTTTATTTTTATTTTTTTTAATAGTGATCTAAAATTTACAAAAAATTAGAACTTTGTTAAGGAAATAAAGCTGAAAAAAGAATAAATTCATCCATCAATTAATTTCTACAAATACACATTATGGTGCTAAAGCAGTCACCACCTTTATCTCTGGGTAGCTCCTCATCTTTAACAGCTACTTGACTGCTAAACATAGCATGTTCTCTTGTATGCTAGAAAGAGCTGTACATATTAAATTGACTGATGCAAATGTGAATTTTGTTGGCTTCATAAAAAAAAAGAATGAATCAAGATTCGCAAATGTCATCATGTGTAGGATGGAAAGAACTTTAAAAAATATGTGGATGAAAGCAAAACCGACAGAACAGTTCATCTCTACATCTCATTCAAATTCATAGCAGTTTTTAATAATGTTTCTGGTACTATTCAAACAGGTAGGACCTGCTTTCAGATCATGGACTGCTCAAGAAAAAGTGTGTATTTGTAATATTACTCAATTATAAAAGATGTCTAGAAAGGAAAAAAAAAACTAATGAGGAATGGCTGAAGGCATTTGATATGTTTAGCCTGGAGATGAAAAGACTATGTAGAGACATACTAACTGTCTTCAAGTACCTGAAGAACTGTCATATAGAAAATGGGGCAGAATTATTCCAGAATTCAGGACAAGAAACAATGGGTATAAATTACAAGGAAGTCAATTTCAATTCAACATTAGGATGAGTATATTAATAGTAGCAGCAATAGAACAGAGTACCTCAGGATATAATAGACTCTTTGGTAGAAGTGTGTAAACAAAGGCTGGATATCCATCTCTAGAGTATTCATACATCGGGCATCGGGTATGATTAGATGATTTCCGAAGTACCTTCCATGCTCCAATTCTGGGAGAGCTCACCATTTTTATTTTGAAATGATGGGGTGGGATCTACTGGAAAAGCCTGTGTTGGGACTTGCAACAAGCAGGACCACTTGCCACTTTTGTGATGAAAACACACACAAAAATGCATACCTGTCAAATCTACCATTTATCCCCCAAAGTGTCCTTCATCCAATATTCTACTGCTCTATCTTTCTGCTCTTCAGCAGAGAGAAGGGGGAGGTATAGAACTACAGAGCTGCAAGACTTGATCATGCAAGAGTAGAGATATAGATTATGGGATACAGGAGAAAGGAAATCTGGAAAAAAAAAACTATGGGGAACCTAGAACTATTTCTATTTATCTAATCTGAAGTTTTCATTCATAGATGGGGTCATTCCTAAATGTCCTGTCATTTTTATAACAAGATACTAAAATATTCAACTGAATTTTAAATGTGACAGGAACAGATTGAAGACTTTTATTCTAACTCAGCAGGACTGTAGAAAATAAAGTGACTTATATGTGTCATGGGGCAGTACAAATGTTTCTTTCAAGTCTGTTCATTGCTCTATTTCTAAATAAACCACACAAAACATCCATAAATGGTGGAATAATTTCTTGTGAATTATAGAAGTAGAATAGCATACTGCTAAATGGTACACATGACATTACTTTCAGATTTACTTCTCTGTTTCCTATTTCTTCCTGTTCATTAATCATTTTGTTTTTTCTGTTCAGACTGTAAACTGCCTTGGTGAGAGGCATAAAGTACAAATAATGTCCATTATCCTATCTCTCATATGGCTTCTGTGAGCAGAATGTAGAATCTCTCATGAGAAATGTTGGGCACGAAAGCACCATTGCAGATTTTTAACCAAGAAACGCCTACTTATTTCTTTAGTATACTGTTCTGCTTAATATTAGCATGGCAGAGCACTTAGAAAGTCTTCAGAATAACATAAAAGCATTATTATGTTACTAAACATTTCCCACTCAGCACTGAAAAGGTCAGTACATACACATATATACACAACACACACACACACACAAAGCCTACAAGGAGATCTAGTTCTTCCTGTTTTTTGCAGCTTACTCTTCAGATGAGTGGACCTCATTTGAAATATATACAGATAGTCACCTGGACATTTTTAACAGGTAGGTTAGTGTCTTGAATTTAACGCTAAATTCCAAGACAGAGAGAACTGTAGGAAAGTATCTCTCTGTGTTGACTTTCTACCTATCATTTAAACATGAAAGACACAGAAGTCCTTTCAGCAAACATTAGTAACCCTGAGACTTACTGATTTTACATATTCACAACAATACCCTAGAAGAAGAAAAGGAAAATGTAAAAATACACCAATTACAGATGAACAAAAAAGAACAGAACATTCCTAAGTCTTTAATAAACCAAATATGAGTTATAAATGTTTTGAATAAATAGCAGTCTATTTAAATAATTTACAAGGAAAGGAAAAAAAAAGAGCGGGAGGAATAAAATTAAAGGAGAAAATTAATGTCTGAATTTGAAGAACTCCTCTCTTCTCCCCTGTAATGCATATCTAAATAAATTATGCTATTCTTGATCTTTGATTTCTTTGCTAATTACAATAGCTTTTTGAGAGCTTTGAAAGAAGATACTTGACCCTCTTCTCATCTGACAATTGAGGGGGAATGAAATGCTAAGACAACTTCCCCAATCCAAAAATCTTTATTTGAGAGGAAAGATATAGTCCAATAGTCCAAACTGGACTGAAACTGGCCCAGTTTTTTATGACCTTTTCATATATCACTTAAAATATTATATCTATAACTATATCTAGCCTCGTGTGGTGCAGAGTGGTAGGTGGCAGTATTACAACCAAAACTCTCCCCACGACCCAAGTTCAATCCCAGCGGAAGCTGGATTCTCGGGTAGCCGGCTCAGGTTGACTCAGCCTTCCATCCTTCCAAGGTCGGTAAAATGAGTCCCTGTAGCTGGGGAAGGTGATGACTGGGGAAGGCAATGGCAAACCAACCCCTCTATAGTCTGCCAAGAAAATGTTGCAAAAGTGGCATCCCCCCAAAGGGTCAAACATGACTTAGTGCTTGCACAGGGGACCTTTCACCTTTCACCTTTCATATCTATCTACATCTACATCTACATCTACTATCTATCTATCTATCTATCTATCTATCTATCTATCTATCTATCTAATTTTTTATTATTATTATTTTATACTTTGTAGTGTTAAGTTTTCTTTTGTGAACGGAATTGAGTTAAGATGCATAGAACAGATTGATTTTGCCCCTTCCTTCACTGTGCATTTTTCTACATACCTGCAACTGGAACTGGAGCCTCCCTGAAGAAAATGTGAGATATAATGCCAAAAGCTGCAGAAAAAAGGAGACCTGTAGGAGATAAACATCTCCTTTTTTGTAAACTGAAAAATCATGGGAGCCTGACTTAAAAGAAGGGATAGAAATATTGTTGTTGTGGGGAAAATAGGAGGAGGAAGGAGTATTAGGTCTGTGCGCTGCCTCGAGGTATTTATAAAAATAATAAAGGCAGGATAGAAAATAAATAAAAATAAATAAAATAAATTATAAGGGAAATGTGGCTAAGGGAAAACAAAAGCCCAAAAGGGTAATTAAAAGAAAAATGCTGTACAATAGTCAAGGGTTATTCATTTGATGTATACATTCCTGGAATGCCAGCAAAAGTACATGGGCGCACCACACACCCACACCAATTTAATGGTTATCTTAAAAGGCTTGAGTATTATGCAATCTTTTTTTCCAACCAAATATATTTGTGCATGCAGGAGGAATCACAAGTCATTAGGCTGTTAGATATCCTAGTTTCTGTCTATCTTAGTAATATTTCAATTATTCTAAAACGTAGCTATGAAAAATATAATCTGGTATATGCCAAATATGAACTAAGAAAGGGCAGCATTTGCATATGAGAACTGTAGGCAGCATGACAAACCATTAATAAACTCCTGCTAGTATCTTCTAAGTATTTAGAAAATGTACAGTGAGATGACGAACAAGAATTTTCATGGGATTAATTTAATGGATTCTTGCTATGTGTTTCTACCATTAATTGTTATCATTCCATTTTTTGGCTTTATATAAAACCGTGCTTAACTCTGAAATACCCTTGCAAGGACCTATCTAAAGTTACTCATTGCAGACTTCTGTTTCCAGGCCTGAAAATCCTCTCACTACATGCAAAGAATTGTGGCTTCCTGTTATCAAGGTTAGTGGAGAGACCTAGATTCTAGCCCCGCCCCCCAGCCACAGAAGCCCACTGGGCCAGTCACTCCCTGTCAGCCCAAGGTAGCCCCAACTTCATGGGGTTGTCATTTTGGATAAAAATAGGAGGACAGAGCTGGGAGCCACCTCCTATACAGAAGGCAGGATATAAAGCTACTAAATCAATGAAATAAAAATATCCAGTGGGGATTAAATAATTTTTTAAATTTAATAAGTTATTTTTAGGCAATTAATTTTAATTAGAAACTATTAATTCAATTAATACACATGCATTTTTAAACCCTTCTTTCTTTCAGGAGAAGAGTATGGTTCTGGCTGATATAGTTACACACACACACACAAATATGTATATGCCTACACATGGTATGTCATACAAGTATGTCACATAAACACAATTTGACAGCTGAAGGAAAGTTTCTCCATGACTACTTTCCGACAGAGTTTGCAACCCTAGCAGCTAGTCTGACACTCTTTCTCTACCTCCCTCTCTCTCTCCACACACACATATATTTCTGTCAACACTTCCTTTTGAGAGGGTTCCATCACGATCAGAATCATCCTTTCAATTAAATATGGAATATGCCATTTTTAATTGTAAAAATGTAATCTATTCTTACAGGGCTTAAAATGGCACTCCTACTTACTTGTGTACATACTACACTCCATTGGATTCCTTTTAAGTATTGCTTGGAATCAGGCAGCAAGATACACATTGCACTGTGACACTCTCATTTCTGCTGCCATCACTCCAGTTTAGTGTCTTTCTCCATCCAGGAGTCATGTGAAGATTACTTGAGTATCTTTAAGGTGTGGAAGATATACATCTTCTATTTTGAGCGAACACTTTTTGGGGGAGGTTTTTTAAAAAAAAATTAGTAGCATGCATGTTCTACTTCTTCCCTGAGTAGAAATTCTAGAAAAGAAATTTCCAAATAGGTTTTAGTGTTCTGATTATTCTAAGGAAACTGTGGAGTCCCTGGTGCTCTCTGAGCTTGGATGTTTGCTTGCAGACATTTCATTACTCAACTAGGTAACATCTTCAGTGATGGTGAGTGTGGGGTTTGCTACCTTTTATATACAGTAACCTGCCCTCCCAGTATTGGTGCGGGTGTGGTTTTTCCCTTGGTAGTTGTAGGTTAGAGTATTTTTACCTACTTGATACTTTATCTGTGTTAATCCCTGCTTATCTGGGTGTTGGCTGCTGGAGAGGATGTGTTCTGGTCTTTTTGTTTCCTTCTTAGCTTTTCTATTGTCTCTTTGGAATGGTGTGTAAATATAGTTTATTTCTGTTTGTCTATTGATGACTGATTTGTCTGAATGCCAAGTTTCTAGGAATTCCCTAGCGTTTTTGGATTTAGCTTGGTCTAGGATGCTCACAGTTTCCTAGTTAAAAATATGGTTAAGTCTGTCCATGTTTTGTGAGATTAGGGAGTTTTCATCATGTCTTCTGACTGCTAGTTGGTGTTCATGGATGCACTCTGCTAGTCTTCTGCCTGTCTGTCCTACATAGTGGCTGTTATACTATTTTACTTTATTCTGAGGAAAAGCACACACAAGAAAAAGGGATGATTATGTTCATCTTTTTTAGAAAGAGAGAGAATACTTGTTTAACAATTTAACAATTAATTTAACAATTAAAGCAAGCATTTCTTTAAAAAAAAAGACATGAACAAAATATTAAGAATTAACATTCAGAAGATTTTTTTTCCAGAGGTGTTTTTCCAAGAAAAGAATATCAGAAATGGTTGAGAGAAGTTTATGTCATCACTTCAAATTCAGGACCTATTTCTCTTGCATTAGATGATCAGTTTAATTACTCCTAACTCAATTAAGGAAATTTTTTTAATGAAAATATAGCACTATTGATTCAAATAAAACTCACTCCTTATTAGTACATTTTCTTAGAAGCACATTCTTGGATTGATTTATGTTCCTGCTTAGTAAAATTGTATGCCAGTATTTCAGTTGGAGACTCATTGATTACCAGTCTGAAAAATATTTTAAAGAATTTTAAAATGATTTAATGAGATATTTCATTACTGAAGAGTTGACCAACCTTTCACAATTAGACTTCTGAATCTTTAACGGCTGCGTGAAGGGTAAAATGTCCACAAGGGCAGCTTATTTTGTTACAGTGCTGTCATTATTTGAAAAGCTGTATGGTAAAGTACTATTTTCTTTATCTAGCCAGTGACTGAAAAGTGGGTCATTCTGGCTTTATTTCTTAACAAAACTACTGACTTGAACAATGAAAGTGCAGTATAGATTAGAAAGTGTTGCAAGGAATATTCCTTATAACCTAGCAATATCCTTCGAACGGTTGGTCACTCATGCCCTGGTCATCTCCCATATGGGGCCATGGTGGCTCAGTGGTTAAGATGCTGAGTCAGAGGACCATTAAGGTCGGCAGCTCGGCAGTTCGAAACCCAAGACCGAGAGCCATGTGACAGAGAGAGCTCCTGTCAACTAGTCCCAGCTCCTGCTTACCTAGCAGTTTGAAAGCATGCAAATGCAAGTAGATAAATAGGTACCATTGCAGTGGGAAAAGAACAGGTACATGAAAGGAGCCCCCTAGTGCGTCCCCCGGGCAACGGTGATGTCACCGGCAAATCCTTTCCACACAGAAATGCCTTGGTAGGTGCTTCTGACATGGAAAAAATATATATCTCCCATATAGACTACTGTAATGTGCTTCACATGGGACTACCCTTGAAGAGTATCTGGAAGCTTCAACTGGTACAGATTGCGGCCACACAGGGCTTCAAGATCAGCACATATAACACCTTTGCTCCATGAGCTGCATTGGATGCCAGTTTGCTTCTGGGTCCAATTCAAGGTGTTGGCTATTACCTTTAAAGCCCTACATGGCATGGGTCCAGGTTACCTGAGGGACCATCTCATCCCCATTACATCAACCTGTCACACCTGGTCATGCAGAGAGGGCATGCTATGGACCCCATCTGTAAGAGAATTCCATCTGGCGGGGTCCAGGAGGCAGGCCTTCTCTGCACTAGCTCCTGCCCTTTGGAACATTCTTCCCTCAGAAGTGAGGCTAGTCCCCTATCTCCTCGACTTCAGGAAAAAATTGAAGACCTGGTTTTGCCACCATGCTTGGAGTGTGGAGGAGCCATTCTTGGGACTGGTTGGTTCCCTAGTCCTGCCTGGGACAGGTCTTACCAGCTTATGGCTGAATTAGATCTGCCATTACTTGGGTTTGACTGTATTTTATATATTTATTGATTACTGGTATTATTTTTTATTTTTATTGAATTTTAAATTGCTTTTCTTGTGAAACGCCCAGGGTCCCCCCTTGTGGGGGAGATGGGCAATGATAAAAATATGATAGATAAATAAATAAATAAATTCCTCCTGTAGATTTGCTTGTGAGGAAGACTCAAATATTTCTGAAGTGGGCCTAAGCATCTTCTCATCCTTTTTGACAATGGTGTTTGAAACACAGCAAGAATAGGTAAATGACAAAATATGTGTCACAACACAAACATTGACTTATGTGCTTGCGTCAGAGGTGAAAAGGTTGAGTGTCATCAACCTTTCCTCATTATGGCTAGCTGCAGACACTGATCATTACAGGTAGTCCTCACTTACTGACCGCAATTGGGACCAGCGACTCCATTGCTAAACGATGTGGTCATAAAGCATCCGTTCATCAGTTCCAGCTGCGATCATTAAGCAAATCACCATGAGTGGTTAAGCCTGATGTCACGTGACCACAACTTGCAAATTCCTGCCAGCTTCCCCATTAACTTTGCTTTGTTAGAAGCCAGCTGTGAAGGTTGAAAATGGTGATCACGTGACCACGGGACACATTGATCATCATAAATGCAGACAGGTTGCCAAGTGCCCAAATTGTGACCATGTGATCATGTGACCGCAGAGACGCTGCAATGGCTGCGACTTTGAGGACCAGTCATAAGTCTCCTTTTTCAGCACTGTCTTAACTTTGAATGGTCATTGAATGAGTGGTCAGTAAACGAGGACTACCTGTACTGTATATCAGAAGGAGCCTTAAAAATAAGAAGAAAAGCATGCAAGGATTTTAAAAAATATATATACAGTGATTAACACAATCAGCAGCAGTTTAGAGGCCATCTAAATGTCCTTGTTTAACTATGGGATTTCCCCCCCTATTATTTATTGATCAATAGTTCCCTCTCTTTCCTCTAATGAACATGAAAAATTATTACCCAGAATCAAATAAGATCATTTAGAGAATGGAGAAACAGAAAATGAACACAAAAGTATCTGTCACTGTTTCTTTTTTGTTTTTAACTTGTTTCATACTCTAGGCCAAATTACTTGTGCTGGGCCAGAAGGACAAGTGTATATATGAAACCCTGTGAAATACATTTCCCCATTGTGTTACAGTTACAAAAACTCGGTGAGGAATGACTTTGAGCTGGTCTTCAGTGAAAATATCTGCTTTTCAAAATGGCCAAAGGGTTGCATTACACATACCGAAACTTAGCTCAAGCCCCATCACCATCAGATTTTTCTTATCCCGCAAATTACAGTTACTCACTGTCACTTGTACTGTAAGCATGCATTTTTTTAATGTTTAAAACAGTTTTTCTCCACCAGGGTTCCATGGAAACCTAGGGTTCTGCAAGAGGTCACTAGGGGTCCCCTGGGAGATCACAATTTATTTAAAAAATTATTTCAAATTTGGACAACTTCCCATTAAAGAGGTACGTTTCATTCTTTATTCTTAGTTTAAGAACACTGTTAATGCATGTATACAGGCCTACCCATGAAACTAATACAATAATTTTGTGACTTCTGGCCTATATTTGAGCCTGAATGTGCGGGGGTTCCCTGAGGCCTGAAAAATATTTCAAGGGTTTCTCCAAGGTCAGAAGGCTGAGAAAGGCTGGTTTAAAAGACAGTTGGAATTCTCCAATGCACAGGAAGGAACTTTTTCCTGCATGTGAATTAGACCTTTAATTTTTTAAAAGCTTAACAGCTTAGGTTTTTATATCACCGTGTTGTTACCCAAATAAAGCTTATCTTTATTCTTTCACACGAGAGCCAGCCTCAAAAATTTCTTTACTTTAGATGTTGTGCTCCTAACACTAATGTTCCTCTTTCTACTTGTTTTTTTTTTCTGCTTATAAAGCAAACTTCTATCCAGCAAATGGGTTGTCTAAGGGACATGAGATAAAAAGGGGTCTGATTGCATGATAGTCAAGGCCTCCAACTATTTTCTCAAATAAAACATAGAAGAAAAAAATATGCCCACACATGCTTAAATCAGTTACTGTTGTTTATTAACTTGCTAAGGTGAGGATCCTTCAGTTTTTTCTGACTGATACTCTGGATCTGGGAACAAACTGGTATGGGTTACTTCTGTAGTCCAGATAAAGTGATCAATTCTAATTTATGCTATGACTTATACTATTTTGTTTCCAAAGTTTTTCTCAATGAGATTTGCTATGAATAGTAATCTCAACCATTCCCTAAGCATTTGCCCAATATTTGCACAAATTTGATGATGGTAATGGAAGAGGAATAAAGAAAACCACAGAATAACTGATGGTAGAAAAACTGGAGATAGAAATACCAGATCTAAAAAGTAACACTGGGGACTATGCCATAGCCCTCCCTGGACAGAACGTTAAGGCTGATCTTGGTTACGGAGTAGGAGGCAAATGTAGGAGACAAATGTAAAGGAAATATAATTGGCAAAGATTATTAAAGCAGCCTCCACGAATACACCTGGATCAGTTAACCTTCTCTCTAATATCCAGTCTCACAACACTGTATTTGGTAGGATATATAATTATATTGCCCATTTTAATAGTTATAGTTGATGACTTGATTGTGTATTTGACAAGCTAACATCCCTGTAAATCCCAGATCTGGAGGTTTGAGAATGATTTAAAATTTCTTCCAGAATACTTTACAATACTATAGTTAAAAAGCCCTCCTGATATTTGCATAGAAATCAGAACATAAGGTACTCTCCCCACAATTCAAAGTTGCAGTTACGTACCCCTTAAAAAAAGTCTTGAGATTGCAGACTTTTTCTAATGCAGGTTGATAATATTTGAGGTCAACAAGGAGGGAGAACTCCAGAAGACTTATTCTTTTTTTTTTTTTTTTCTGTTATGGTTGCCAGGAAAAGCAATACTAGTATGGGAATGGGACACAGTATTAGCTCTTTTTTGCTCCTTGTGAGCTTGATCTTCTGGCATTATTGGAAGAATTCAATACAGGCAGTTAATGCATAATTTCCAGGATACCTCAAAGGGAACATCAGAGGAATCCTAAGGCCTGTCAAAATGTTACCCTCTATAAAATTTCACAAACTGCTTGCTTAGAAAACAAGTCCTGAGCCATCCAGAGTATCCAGAACTGGTATCCCAAGTTGCTGGACTATAGCATCCATTATGCATATGATCAAATGAAAAAGGATGGAAACCAGAGAGCTCTTTTTCAATAACAACCCCATTGTTTTATTTTTATCTCTCCCATTAAAAAGCAGAACATTTTGATCCGTTTTTCTTCATTTTAAACTAGCATCCACACATAAACACACTGATGCTGCAGTATTGCCAGTTAGGTAGGATGCTACTCCTTATTAAAACGCAAATGCAGTAATTACGATTTATATGCGATAACCCTAAATCTGCACAGAATGACTTTAAACAGCCAAATAGCCATTAATTTGACTGTTCAAAGAGATGCTCATAATCTTTTAAAATGTCATATAAAATATTCATTTCTAAATGCCCTACAGTGATTTTGGAATTTATTTAAAGTGGGCTGTTGATAGCTCTTTTATAAATAAGCAATTACAGTAAACTAAAAATATCATGGCCCATCACATTATACATTCTATAATTTCATGGATGAAAGGCCTAAAGCTGATCTGCATAAGTGTGGTATGCCTCTCAGCAGGTGAAAGGTTTGATTGCACATGATAATCAGAGTTATTATTTATAGTAACCATTTATACTTGTTATTTATTAAAATGCTGTAAACCACATATTGATTTCGGTAAGTCACCATGACTTGGGTAAAAACTAGGCACAGGATTATTTAAGTATTTTTAACATTCAAATTGAGATTGCATATTAGTTTGCAGGTCAAGTCTATAATAGATTAAAATTGCAAAAAAGTTTGATTGAACAGATTAAAAAAAAAAGATATCAAGGGTATTCCAAGTTCACTGGCAGCCCTTTCCTCAGATATATGGTAACCTTATCTAATCTGATGTCCTCCAAAAGTATTGGACTTCAACTGCCACAAGTTCATGCTGGATGGCATCAAGTTGGAGAAGATTACTATATAATATGTAATGTAGCTGCTGAGTGAAAAATCCTTTGGTTCAGTCTAGGAATATAAGAATCCTTCCTGTTGGTTCCATTGATTTTCTTTTCAGATCATTTGCAGATTTCTTGAAACTGCTTATGCTCACCACAGTGCTCAACCAGAAGCATTTATTTATTTATATGGTAAATGTATATAGCTGCCCATCTCACATACATGATTCTGAGCAGCATACAAAGTTAAAAACACAAAACAATACAATCGTATAACCAAAAACATAACAACAAAAATAATTAAAAATAATTAAAAAACATAAAATCCATAAAAAACATTAATTAGAAGACTACGGGCAGATTTATTTATTTATTGCCCCAAAATTCTGATTCTACTTAAAAAAATAAAAACAGAATATAAAAAGTTAAAACACAGATTAAAATTAACAATAAAATGCTAAGCATGTTCAAAAGATGCAAAGGCTATGATCCTGTAGTATATCCCATAATGCCACAGCAACAGAATGAATGAATGAATCAATGAATCAATCAGTGAATGACATATTCGTTTGCTTTAGCTCTAACTTCAAAGGAAATATAATTATCACTGCATGGATCTCGTAAGACACTTTTCTCATTCTATTGCTATGTTTGTTGCTCCCCCCACATAATTTCTCACTAGGTTAGGGAACAAATTCCATAATTATTTTACATGTTGCTTTATTCAAAGTTACAGATAATTCTAGTGCTCTATAAATAATGAGGAACACAAAGGATTATAGAATTGAAAAGTGATAGTCTTATTGTCATCTAATAATTCCCCAACACTTTGGATTTTCACAAATGTAGAAAAAATGGCTACCACCAGTAATCTCTGAGTCAAACAGCTTTAAGCTGATTTCATTTATTCATTCAATTAATGTATATCCAAAAAAAGGAGTGGCAATGCATGGTAATTTCAGCTTTGTTTAGCTTTTATACAATTAATGTTTATTATGAGAAATATTTTTGTTCTAAATTTTGTGAAAGATATCACTTTAGTTTTCAATAAGAATGCAATATTTGATTCTTTTATTGATCAACTGAATGAGATGCACTGAGGGCAGAATGTACTCAACCTTACATACATATTCTGAGATATGAATAACTAGAAAACTAAAATTGTATGGACATTGATAGCTTAGTGAGCTTAGTGGCCCATAACATGGCTGAGATAAGGGTCAGTTAAACAGCTGAGAAATTGCACCACCAAACAGATATAAGCTGGCTTAGGTGGAAAATCAAATGAACTGGAAGAACAGTTGAATTGCTTCATTCAAAGTACCTAATTCTATTTAATACAACAAATCAGTTTGATTATATGATTTTAAAAGTCAGTTCAAAGGAGTGATTTGATTAATTCATTTTCATATGAGGTCTTTACACTGAAGCTTCACACAATTGCATGAGGCAACAAAGAACCTGAAGTAACTGCTTGTTTGAGGCAGCCAAGGAGAAGCAAAATGTTGTAGCTGGGCAAATACTCCTCATAGCAAACTGGGTCAGAGTCCTAAGCTAAAATGCAGAAGAAGCTTTGGTAATAATAGCTGAGAGAAGTGAAGAGATCATTGTGACCTGCGCTGTAAGAACCACCACCACCCCGCTCTGCCAAGACTGTTGTGTGAATTCTTTGTTCTGTGCATGATAACATTGACCAGGATAGAAAACGGAGGCTAGAAACATACAATTTGAATTTGGGAGAGTAAGCTGATGGGCAATTCCTTAAATCCAGCCTTGTCTTCTTTATTTTCTCTTTCTTTGAACCTTTTTTAGTGCATTTTTTGCACTATTTGCAACAGTGTGGTTAGATTTTCCTATTTGCAACAGTGTGGTGATGATATCTAATAATCATCCATTTCCTTGTATGCTCTCCCCATTCCCCACAGCATTACACCCACAGTTTGCATTATTGATCTCTGAAGGACTAAATTAAGCCCAGGTAGATGCTTTATAGCTGCAAATTCTCTTGATGAAAGCAGGATTTCCCATCATGCTTAAAGTGTATGGCTGTGCAAAGCTTTAAAGGACTGCTTTGATTCAACAAAATTTCAATTGAATGAGATTCATTTGAAAGAGATTCATGAACTGATGTGGAGATCTGCCTTGAAGCAGCAAATTGAATCAGGGGGTTCTGAAACATTTTATAGTCTTTTGAAGCACTTCACAGATCTAACTGGGCTTTTTTGGCTTCTTTTGGGATTGTTACATTTACAAACATTCACTGTTTTTAAGAGGAGAAAGTGGCAAGGCTACAAATGCCATTTGTTCTGTGCCAGCTTCTTTCTCTGTGGCCTGCCTTATCTCCATGGCTCTGTAGCTAATTGTTCCAATCTGCTTCTCCTGTCAATGCTAACCACTTAACAAAGTACTGTCCACAATATAGTGGAGTTCTACCACTGATAGTTGTACCCAACTGGACTTTAGAGGTACATGTGCACACTTGCCACTCATGCAACTCTTTATGAGCCCTGTGCTGAGATAGGCACCTAGGAGCACCACTCCATGTTTCCCATGGTTAGCATCCTGAGGTCCTAGGTAAGGTCCAAACTCCAGGCATGCCTTTATCAGAATGGAGCTGAGGAAGGCAAATGATGTTTCTACCAATTTTTTGGGTCCAAAACAATGTGGAAATTCCTCCAGGAAGACTGATCCCAAGAACCCTGCATTTGTCTGGACACCTCTTCCAAATCTAGTCCCAGGAAATTCACTGTGATATCCCTGCTACTGCAGTTTGGCTCCGAAATACCATGCACAGCTTACCCATCCCATTCATGTTACACACACAGACACACCACACTTCTTTCAATAAACTGCCACATGAATTGAAGAGTCAGACTACAATTGGCTTTTTAAAGGTGTTTTTTCAACTTAAAGCTTAGTAAATGGTTATAAAATCCAGGATCTAAATAATTAAAAAAATTTCCTCCTCCAGGGAAAAGAAAAAGCAAAAGTGGGAGAAAAAGAATAGGGTATGGGAAAATGTCTTTTAAGATATTTCTTTAATGGACTGCCTTCCTTTTGCTATTTGTTGTCCTTCATCTATCTCTCCAAGGCAAGAACAGGTGGAGGGTTGCTGGCAAAAAGTGGAAAACAATAAGGCTCCTGTGTCCCAGGGGGCAAGTTACCTTCTTTTTCTGATTGTGTCATTCCTTCAAACCTTTAGGAAGTGACATAATCTCTATTACTTTTTTATTTTATTTATTTTATTTTTCTTCTCCATATATGGAAGTTCTGATGTTCTTCTCTTGCCTGCTTTTTCAGCTTTGTCCACCTTAGACACACATGGGATGCTAGCTGTCTCTGCAGGCATTTTGTTCTGCTGTTTGCCCCTCCAGACAGTTTATAATCAGCCTGCTTTAGCTAGTTTGTTGTTAAATACCAAGTTCCTTGCTTCTTCTAACAACTCAGCATCTAGCTTTCCTTGTAAAATCTAAACAAAGTCTGGGAGGGGGAAAGGCTAGAATAGATCAGGAGGTCCTGTGCATTTTAGAAAAATTATGTCAAAGCAAAGCAAAAATCACTATTTCTGACATTGCTTCCTTCATTCTCTCTCTCTCTCTCTCTCTGTGTCTAGATGAGGGAGACTTTCAAGAAGTCAAGCTTGCTAATTACCTATGTGTAGATAGTAAGGGAGATGATCTTGACAGAAATATGCAAGAATCATTACCTAGGCAAAGGGAGCTGAAATATTCTTTAAGTCCTGAGAAACAAGACACTATTTGGAAGTGACCCAGACAAACACTTCCCTGATTCACTGGAGTATAAGAAGGAGGGGAGGTGCAGCATAATCAGACTTGTAAGATTATGTTATTATAGCCTATCACAATAAAATATAGTTCTGGTCTTCCTGTGGAGTTGATTTTCTGATCTGGTCTACCTAGTCACGCTGACACTGTGCTAAGCTTTCTGGCACCCAACAAAACCAAGTGATAAGAGGCAGCAAAGCAAATCATTCCACAAGGGCAAGTCAATGATCATTTTTCCAAATCCTGACCAGAATAAACCAAGTTTGCTAATAGGCCTTGCCCAGCCTAGTCCCTCAATAAAGCCAGTGATGAGAAAGTCCATGTCAAGAAGAACCAGCTTGCCAATCAGCTATGCCGACCTTCCTGCTCCCCCCCCCCCAAAAAAGCTCAGTGATCAACAAGAAGCAGAGCCCATCACTCCAAAATGGAAAATCAATAGGCATTTGTCAGTGTTAACCAAGCCTGGCAAAGCAAGTGGAAAAATAAGAACTTACTTTAAAACAGTTTTTATTTTGGGCTAAATAGTATACTTTCTATACTGACTCAGGACAATTTAGTCTGTTTTCCAAAAAATGTGAAAGCTGCTGTGCTGTCTTTTGTTCATTCCTGCTATCTCAGCCTTAAAAGAAGTGCACAGGGAATATTTCAAACATTTATTAGAGTGAAACCCTTGAAGATGTCCAGCTGAAACTTGGCAGGGATATTCTAAAGAGTCTATCAACCCTGCTCTTTTCATCCCATTCTGCCAAAATAAATGAAGCAGGTGCAGGTGTTTAATGCTTCCCCATATGGCGTATGGACACATCTTTCTTTTTGAATCTTGAATCTTGAAGCAGCTTGAACTGGTTTATCCTTGAATAACAAATGCTAATCAAATCATGTCCTCTTCAGATTTTGAATTTCTGAATCGAAGTGAATCAAGGTTGATTCTTAAAAGCCTATTAAACAGCCTATGAATGTGCAAGTTTACACATATATAATAGAATAGAATAAAGTATGGAAAGCAGACACAATCTCAATTTTTTCTCCAGTTTACAAGCTGAACTAACATATTATTAGGGTCTTAACAGGAAACTGAAAGGGAGAAACATAGGTGTGGTTTTTCTTGTAATGTTGTCTTAAAAGAAGGCATATATACCCAATTTCTCCATGTTGTTCAGATGCTGCAAAGAAAAGACAAACCTGTGCCTGTCAATATGTTAGAAACCAAAATGCACACCTCCAGTAGCAGTATGTCTGACTACATGATGAATTTCAGTATTTTCACAAGCACTCAAAGGCAGCCTGGTTTCTTAGAAAATAAATACATTTAAATAGATGTTTTGGGGCTTGGGGGCTTCTCTAAGGAGAAATAGAAGGGAAAAATGTACATTAAACAGTTTTAAGGTTGAATTTAATCAATCAGATATAGCAAGATTTAACAGAAACACAAACTGCAATTATATAAGGTCTCTTTTTTCCTGCAAGAACAAAGGAAGACTGGAGCTAGGGAAGAAGTCATTGATGAGTTGGCATTTTATATCTTGGCTTTCCTCAAACAAAAAGCTTCTTGTATTCTCTTCTGAGTAGAATATAGTCATGGTTCGACATTTAAAAAGAACCATTGTCAAACAGCTATGCCATCTATTCACTTGCTTATTGTAGGACTTCTTATATCTACGACAAAGAGGTATTTTTTTCTATACCAGCCCAAATTCCCAACAAGCTTCTGATTGCTGCCTTGTTGTTAGAAGTTGTGAATCCCAGGACTGTTGCTGCTGAGGCTGAGCAATGTGGCAGCTGCTCCACATGAATGACAAAGTTCAAAAGGTAATCAAATCTCAACTCATTATGAATCTATTGCAATTCTTTAGAATTAACCTTTCTGATGTAACTGGTGGGCCTGTTACCAGAAGCTCAGGACAGAGCAGCCTGATCTGTAGTCCCTATCAAACTGGAATATTTATGTTGAAGCAAGTATATTCTCACAAATTTCATTTGGTCAATGGGCTCAAAGAAGTTCTCCAACTCAGGGGATTCTGGAGTGTTATCTAGCTTGGTGCAGCATTTTCCTACATTGCAAGAGATTAATTTATTTAGTCGACTAAAAATCGACTCACACCAGCTAAACATAATCTATGTCTCATTTGACCATGAGTGAAGGACATTCATTCATGTAACCATGCTGCTGTGCTGCACTTAGTGAAGCAAGGGGATCAAAATCACTCATCATCAAACCTGGAAGAAAGATGGAGCTCTTTTATAATCTATTTGATTTGTAACCAGTTGCAGCATTGTTTGGATTTCCTGCATGTTAATAGCCACGCTAGACTGCAATCTAAACTGGCTTTACAAAGGAAGTTTGTGGCTGATTTTTTTTTAAAAATAGTTACCCTTAATACATCTAAGACAGTGAAAATAATTATAGTTAAATTGTTATGGGAAAAAAATAGGAGCGTTTGGCTCTTCATCCATGCACTTCCTAACTATTAATGAAATTTCTATTCAAATTCAATATTTGTATCATGCATGTATGTATTATTTAACGTATCTTAAGTCTAAATAGGAAGGAGAAGGTGAAAAGTACCATTGGGAAAACTTGCACCCATTCATCTCAGAAAGACTTGGAAAGAAATTCTTTACTGACTTGGAAATAAATCATTTGATTTCTGCAGAAAACTAAGAGCCTCTGTGACTTGTGAATAATAACTATCACCAATGTTGCCACCAAAAGAGCCTTTCCCCAATAGCTGTGATCATGGCTGTTTTCTGCTGTGGCTATTGAATTGGGGGAGTGAGGGAATGAAGGAAGATAACTTCTAAACAATCTATCACAAAGAGTTAGAAGCTGCAAAAACCAGATGTTGAACCTCTATGGACTAGGAAAAAAGTGATGATGGTTTGAGCCCAGCAGCTGGAACCTTCATCTCTTCATAATGCATTGTAAAGCAAGTATTCTCACCAACAGGAGAACAGACCCACAAGAGCTGCCAGACTGCAATAATTCAAAAGGAAAGTGAATTATGTACTCACTTTGCTGCATTTCCAATAGTGTCAAAAATCAATTAACACAGCTCCCCAAAATAGAAGATGTGATGAGAACAGTCAGGACTTATCTTGTGTTGTTAAGAGCAGTGAAGCATGCTTTCTTCTCTGCTCCTACTGCATCTGCAGATGGCCGGCCAGTGGTCCTGTCTCGGGTGACCAGGGGCCTCCTGGGTGTGGGGCGGGGGCAGGTGAGCCCTTGCAGGGTCACTGTGAGGACTATTCTAGGCATCTGTCAGATAAAGTCACTCAACTTTGTTTGGAGTTGGTCCCTGGCTGGGCAGATCCAGTGGATGTGCCTGAGGCATATCCTAGCTCAGTTATCTGGGAAGTTTGAGCTGGTCAATCCTGAGGAAATGGGGAGGGTCCTTACTGCTGTGAGCTCTGCCACCTATAATCTGGGCCATGCCACTCCTGGCTGGTTAAGGCCTCCCAGGAGGTGGCATGTGATTGGGTCCAAGCGATGGTAAATGCCTCTTGGGAGGGGTTGGTTCCACCAGCCCCTAAAGAGGCAGTGGTTCGCCCTCTCCTCAAGAGGCCATCCTTGGACCCTACAGTTTTAGATAACCTCAGTCCAGTCTTCAATGTTCCCATTTTAGGGAAGGTTGTTGAGAGGGTGGTGAGCTCTCAGCTACAGAGGATGAAGCTGATTATCCAGACCCTTTTCAGTCAAGATTCAGGCAGGGCTATAGTACCAAGACAGCATTGGTCACACTTGTAGATGACCTTTGGAGGGCTCAGGATGGAGGAGGGTGTCCATTCCAGCTCTTCTGGATCTCTCAGTGATGGGGGGTCGAGCAGTGAGGATGTTTGGTCTGGCACCTGGGGAGAAGGGTTTGTCTTTAACTATGGTTTATGGATTGTTATGAGCAGCCTAGAGCCATTGTATGAGATAGGTGGCCATATAAATCCTGTAAAATAAACAAACAAACAAACAAACAAACAAACTGATCCTACACTGGTGTAAATCACCAGTCTGAAAAGGAGTTTCCAAAAAGAGTTTCCAGAAAGTACTGTGAGCAAACTTTGCTATGAACGGAGAGAGGGGCCTACCTATTTCCTATGTGCTGGCACAATAAGGCAGACCTGCAATGTTACTCCAGAACTACAGGCAACATTCTAACACAAACGTTCATGATCAAGCTGTCACTTACCACAAATTAAACTCTAAGGCAAAAAAGGGACCTTTTAAAAGGCAAAAACATAACTGAATACTACAGCAGCTTTGCTTTAAATGTCTGTGATATTTATTCACAAATGCACTTTTATTTTCTTTAGTTATACTGACGTGCTTTTTCCAAAGTCCTACTATGAGAAAGATGATGTCTGAATTCTAGCTGGAGACAGAAAGGGGGGGAAAAGGAGATAAAAATGGTGTTTTCCCTTTCTTCTAACATTTCATGGCAGAGAAGTAGTAGAAAAAGTTGGAGCTCACATAGGAGGTTGTTTATCAAGACAGTATTTGTATTACACAGGAGAGAAGTATCAGCTTGGAAAAAGGGGGATAATAACTGAATGGAAGATGTAATGCTTTCTCTTGAAATCACTGATAGCTGAAAATAACAACAACAACAACAACAACAATGCAATAATAATAATATTGACAAAATCACCACCAGTCAATTGCAAAAGGCAGCTGTACTTGGAAGAGCTTACATCCCGCGACGACACCTTTAATATTATTAATTAACAACATCTGCCTATCTCAGGTCCTTGGGAAGGACTCCATAGGTGGACAAAAATGCAAAATCCAGTCTAAACATCTGGCTGACTGTGCAATCAACCATAATAATAATAAAGCAATAATAATAGTGCAATAATAATAATAGGAACAGACATACAGACACAATTAGAGATAGAAAACTGAAAAAATGGTCCCAGTGTAAACTAAGCTGGCAATGCCTCGGATGAAAGAAAGCCTGTACAAAATAGTTCATTTTGTTCCAACCTTTGTCTCTTAGAAATTCATTGTAATTCAGTGTTTGTCTCTCTAGGCAGCCACAGATTCCAGATCACTCATTGACTGGTAAATCTTCTGTTTTACCTGCCTGCCTGGAGTTTGACAGAAGGTTTCTCTCCTATTTCTTTTCAAATCAGGTATGGAGATGCTGGATGGAATACCAGATGTGGCTCACTGTACCTCCACATTCCTTCTGGGATGTGCTAGTGCAAGTGGCTGACAGGAGTGTATGAAAGAAGAAGTAACCCATATGGTGGATCCAGTTACCAGTTGCATAAAAAAGACCTGACAGACATCTCCCTATCTGTTTGTTCATTTGTTTGAGGGAGCATCTTCTGAACTTCTAGGCTAGCAATAACCCTGGATGCAGTTCATGTGAAGTGATGCTTTTGACTGTGCTAGCCTCATGTGGCGTGCTTTTGATGGTCTCCATTTGGAACAGTAATGAGGAAAAAGAGCCTCTTCCCTTAACTTTTAAGATTTCTGAAAGTTCTGCACATTTTAATCAATGGTAATATATGTTGTGTGAATTATAGCAGTCATTAAAAACAAACCTTCCAGCTTAGAACATAATAATGAGATAGCTATGGGAAAAATAAATTAGTTATTTCTATAATTACAGCCAGGTTTCTGAGGTCTCCTGGATACACTATATTGTACATCGAAAGTGAGATTTTGTGAGCTGCTTCATATTTGATGTTCTGCACTATTTTTTAAGGAAGGATTTGCAGTTTGGATGGTGACTTAGATCTTTGTCATTGTTTTAGATAGCTTCCTTTCTTCTGCTATGGCTGATTATAATGCAAACATTTATAAATTTAGATTGGTCCAGTAAGACATTGAATTTTTTTTCCCCAGCTCTTCATATTATCACCGCATCACCCTTGTTCTCTTAATATGTGGTACTTAATTGATGATTATAATGATAATGCTTACTGAGCACTCTACAGTATTCACAGCAGACTTTGACCTTAGAACAAGGTTATATAACTGTTAGGTGAGAAAAGCTAAACCAGAAAGTAAAAGACAAGTAAGAGTAATAATAATGAAATAAATACTCTGCTATCTTCACTTATGGGTCACTTTTACTGCTAATACTAATCCCTTCAAATTATTAGAAAAGTTCTCTATGTAGTCACCGTTGCTGCTTCAGCCTTTATTTGATATTTTACATGCAACATTCCTTATGCTTCGGGGTTTGCTAGACTAGCAATCTAAATAATTGACAATAATTGATTTTTCTGTTCCTTTTTAAAGCCAGCTCCTCTGACGATTTCACCAAAACAGAGCATATGTAGGTTAGGGTGTATCAGAGAACCATAGATTGTAAAAGTTAGAAGGAACCTCAGAGATCATTTAGTTCAATTTCTGCCCAGTGCAGAAGTCCACTACTACAGTGTCCCTGAGAATGTCTGGCCAACCTCTGATTAAACACCTCTAGTGAAGGACAGCCTACCATTTCCTGAGGCACTTATTTTTGAACAGCAGTTAGTGTCAAGACCCTTTTTTGGATGTCCCCCCCCACCCCAAAAAACCCATCTATTTCATTGCAGGGTGATTGAATACCCTATCACTATAGTGGTGTCCTTTTATAGTGAAGATGGAATGGTCATGAGCTTGAGAGAAATTTCACTGGGTTAAACATTGTGCTTACTCCCAAAATGCTTTCTGAAGAAAAACTACTAGGCATTCCATGCAAAAGGGCTTCTAAACGTCTCTCTTCTTCTTTCTCTCACCCTTAATTCATATGTCATTTGTGCTAGTACAAAGGGAAGCAATAGGATCTTGGATTTATTATACCAACAGAAATCTGAGAATTCCAAACAATGCCTTTGTGCATTAGCTGACAGAAATGTATCATATTTGTGGCCTCCAAGTGAACCAGTGAAATTTCTTCTTGAAGATTTGGCTTTAAGACATTAATAAACTAGCCAAGTTATTTATACATACATACCTACCTACCTACCTACCTACCTGATGGTTCCTCAACAGGGTTTTCTTGGAATTATCTCATGATATTGACATTGATTAGAAATCAACATATTAATAGAAGTTATATCATCACACTATGGATCAATTAGCTAATAAATTCAGTAAAATATTGGGAATTAACCGTAATACTGAAAGATTGCCAACTTGTTTAAATTAGTATCACAAGGTCCCTTTAATAATCTAGACTGAAAATATATTTATTGCCAGGCAAGTCTTCCATATTTTCATGGATCTCTGACCTCATCTGGAATGTTTTCTATGGAATATTGATATGGAAAGAAAAGGAAAAGGAAAGGGAAAGGGAAAAGGAATCTAACCATATGGGACAAAGGAAAAAAAGGAAGAATTAATAAGATATCAATAGGAAGTAGAATAGTTAATCCCTCAAATTAGAGGTGACAGACTTGTCCCTGGGGATGCTGGGGGTGTTGACGACTGACAGGAAGCTCTGGCGTGGGCTGGTCCATGAAGTCACGAAGAGTCGGAAGCGACTGAATGAATAAACAACAAACAATTATTTATTACTAAGAAAGCTGAAAAATGCTGTTTGGATATATAAAGTGGGAAAACTAGTAAGAGTAGCTACAGCTCTTACTAAAATAGAACTCTTTTAATGAAACAGTTTGAAGTAGCATTAACTTCAAAAATTATGCCATTCCTTTTTTCCTTTTGAAATGCAGTAAATATTCCGATTTACCTTCCAGATGATAAAGCATTGATTATTTTGTTTAAATGATTAGCTTATCTCCCTTCTATCTTTATTTTTGCTTTAATTCTAACATCCTATTAATCTTCTTTCATTTAATCCTTCATAAATAATATTTGTACAGAATTATTTTAAAAGTCTTCATTTAATAAGAATGTTATAGTGTTATGTTGCCAGCTATATTTAGTAGTTCAACAGCAGTCTTAACCTAATTATCTGGGGAAAATATCACTGAACACTGGGATGTACTTCCAAATAAATATGCAAAGATTTATCTTGTGAACATTTTTTTGCATATGAAAACAAATTAATAAAGAGGAACTTGATTATAAAATAAGGAAATTATATGAAGGAACTATCTGTAATGTCTGTTGCTTAACCTTTCCAGTCATGTACTGGAAGATCTCTGGGGATGGCAGGATGTGTATCCACCTCAGCATAAGCCAATCATGTTCTTCCCTTCCATACCTGGGTGGGGAGAGAAACTAGACCTTCAGTCCCTGAGCAGTAGTGGGTTTTGAGGTCTCCCCCACCTAGGCTGGTGGGTCATTTCAGTACTGCAAGTGTTCAGCAAACTTCTAACCATAACCATGGATCCAGCTCAATGGTTAAAAACTTGTGGTGAAAAGTTAATTATGCAAAAACTGCAAGCATTAACAAAAGTTCTGGAAGGGATAGATGGACTCAGTGGAGACAGCCTAGACCAGGAAGTCAGTCCTCTGTTTACATAGATGAAACTGAGTACTTTGGATTTCTCCTTCCCCACTCCTGCTTGTCCAGAGAGATAATGTAGTTTCTTTGTTTCTTCCTTCCAGTGTGTTGGGCAATAGTTCTCTTTATGCCTTTGTGTAAGAGGCTAGAAGACAATCACTTTCACACCTGTTCCTACTATGCTGGGCAAAGTGACATAACCTGCATTTGGATTCACAGTTGCAGGAGTTGTACTTTCCTGCAAGAAAATAAACAGAGGACAAATGTTGAAGATTGGTCCTCTGATCTCAGAAAGAATTGTGGATGGTGTGCATTTTTAAATGAATAGATCAAATTTACACCTGTCAGACTAACATGCAGATCGGAACACATCTCTTCTTTGGGCTGTGCACTTGTCTAAACAGTGAAACAGCTAAAAATTGTGCAGAAAGAAGTATGCATTAAGGAAAGTTGCACTCAGCAATATATAACATTGAGGGACATTGCAGTCCATTGTATATGTTATAAGGATGTTGCAAAAGAAAATAAACAATTATTATGTAGTTTTTTGTTAAATCACTGATGTAAAAATTGAGTGGCATGGAATTATGATCAAATACATGTGAAACTTATCATGAACCACAAATAAGATAATCTGTCCATCCTTCTCTTAAGAGTTCCTTCTTCCTGCCCCAACTCATGGTGGAGGTTGAACAGATGGCTATGTAGGAAACATCTTTTTTGCGATAGCCCATCCAGGAGATGTTCTTAAAAATGAATTTGTTTGGACAAAAACTCTTAATGATCAGCCATGTTAGGTATTTTAATCTGATTCTGCTGCCTCATTGCATTATTCTTTTATTTTAACTTCTATACTGTGCTTTTGCTTATTGCTTTATAAGGAAAACAATCATTCTCCATAAAGACCAGCTTGACTATTCTATCATCATCAGAGATCATCCTTGTTGTGTTGCCTCCAGCAGGCATTCTCCTACCATCAGTCAAGAAGTTGTTTTCTCTGCAGTGGTGTCTACTCTCTGGGAAATCATTATCTCACAGAATAATATGTTTGCTATGATTTAGGCATGGATCAAACATGTTTTTTAATTGCCTCAACATTTGAGAATATATGTTGGCGCTGTTGTATCGTGTTTTAGTTTGTTCATTAGATTGGTTTATCTTAATAGGTTTTATATTGTATTTCATCTATTTTAATGATGTAACTTGTTACTATGCACCACCTTATGATGATGCATATCTCAGACATTCCATAAACATAAGTATGTTTATTATAATAAACATTTATTATGTTTACTATAATAATAAGTACTTTGTCCTATTTTTTTTTTTTTTAAATCACAATTCATTTCTAGTTAGTTTGGGAAAAATGAGGATCAGGCTGATGATTAGTACGTTATTACTGCTGCCATTACTAAGTACCTCAGGAATAAGTAGGTATTTTATTCTAATCAATGTATGAACACATCCCTATGATTGGACAAAGACATCAGAAAGGTTTTATTTTTCACCTCTAAATATGTCCACACCAAGTGGCTGAATATATACCAATCACATTTGCTTGAAGAACTGAAGTTTTGTTGAGAAAATAAGAAAATGCCAAATTTTAATTATGAGTCTGACAACATTTATAGTTATTGAATCAATGAGATTATTTACACTCCTACAATTAAGCAAATGCCCAAATAGCTTTAGAAGGCACTTCACAGATGGTGATATTAAACTTGGTAACTTCTTTATAACACTGAGATATTAGGTGTCACTTATCACTTCAATCAAGGTCAATTAATTCATTTGCTATCTAACCTGAATGTAACATGATCTAGCTGCCATTGAAGTTAATGTTCCTTGATTAATAACAGCTGAAAAGGCTTTTCTACTTCTTCTGGAAAGACCCTTCACTTTATGACATTAAGAAGCCATGAAATTTACAATGCTTATTTTTGAAACCTAGTGTTCAGAATATTCACAAAAAGTGCTGGGATGTTGCTGGACTCTAGCTTTCATCATCTCCAATCACTGACTATGTTAGCTGAAGCTGATAAAAGTTGTATCCCCTGTGATCCTTCCCATAATATTCTAGAAGGAATATCAATCTTTGGTAGAAGATTTGATGGTGATTCGGGGAATAATGAGGAGGAAAGAGAGAAGTTCTGAGAATATCTATTACATTCGTAGAATTCTGAATTTAATCTGCTATGCTCTACCCAGAGCTCCTTGGACAAACAGTAAAAGTTATTTGTGATAAATACATAAAATATAACAAAGAGGCTTGGATGGCTGAAAGACTCACACACTACCTGTGCCATATGTTTTCATGGACTATAGTCCAACAGATACATGGAGAATTATGCTGAGCAAGGGACATGTTATTTTCAGGGGTGGGCGAACAGAGGAATTGTAAACAATGCATTCAGAGGGGAATTGCAGGAGATGAGTCAGTATAATTACCAAATAACAGTGGTAGTCATCAATATTTGCACCACTTCTTTTCATTTCTCTCTGACCCTGCTATCTCCTCTCTTCCCTCAGATCATAACTTTTATTGTGTTTCATGAAATAAATTATAATCCAAAATATTACTAGATTAATTAATTGATTGATTAGTCTTTCAGGTGTCCTAAGATTCTTTGGCGTTTTATACAGTTACACATTTATACCTAAAAGACTATTAACAGCAGGTAAAAACACAAATAAAGGAGTACAGGATGGCACAGTACTTAAGCTTAAGAGAATACCCTCTGTAATACAGTAACTCCATTTTAAACATGTTCCTGAAGACCCACAAGAAGAAGGCTAGGCTGATTTCCATTGGGAGGATAATCCAAAGCATTGGCACCACCAAAGAGAAGCAGTGCCTTCTAGCTTCAGCCCTCCTCATTTCATAGAAGTGTGGGATTATAAATAGTTTCTCCCTGGAAGATCTAGTGGATTGGGCCCATTCCAGTCAGAGCAGTCTTGCAGGTATCCAAATACCAAGCCATAAAGAGCTGTATAGGTCAACACCAGCACCTTAAATTATACTCATAAACCAATTGGCAACTGGTGCAGGGCCTGCAGAATCAGTGTTAAATGTTCCCAGTTTGAAGAGTCAGTTGCTGCATTCTGGACCAGTTGTAGTTTCTGAACAGTCTTTAAGGGCAGCCCAATGTAAAGTGCACTGCAGTAGTCTAATATACTGGTAATGAGAGTATGAGTTAATATAGCCAGATCCTTTTGCACCAGGTAAGGCAGAAATTGGCACACCAGCTAAAGTTGGGCAAAGATACCTCTAGTCATGGCTTCCATTTGTTGTTCAAGCAGGCGCTCTGGGTCCAGAAAGATTCCCAAACCACAAACCTGCTCCTTCACAAGTAGTGGTTGTCTGTCCAGAGATAACATTGGTGTTGACAGAGAACTCCAATGTACAAACAGCAGCTCTATCTTACTTGCTGTGGACTTCAGCCTGTTCTGTCCCATCCAGACACTTACAACCTCTAGGCACTGGGATTGGACATTGACAGCATTTCCCCTGCAGCCTGGGATGGCAATATAAAATTGGGTTTCATTAGCATACTGATGATACCATACCCAAATTGTCAGATGATATCTCCCAGTGATTTCATTAAAATATTAAGGAGCTGGGGAGAGAGGAGTGATCTCTGAGACACCCCACAAGATAGGGACCATTAGGCTGAACATTTTCCCCTTATCACAGAGAGAAACCGAAAAACAGTGCCTTCCACCTTCATAGGTGATGCAGTAAGATATCATGGTCGATAGTACCAAAGTCTGCCAAGAGGTCTATCAGGACTAGAAGAGGTGCACTTCCTCCATCCAGGTCCCAGTACATGTCGTCCAATACAGCGTCCCATACTCAGGCCTGTGTTGTGACTGTCCAAATACCCTGCTTCTTTTAGGTGCTGAGAAGTTGGTCCACCACCATTGTCTCAACAACTTTCTCCAAAAAAGTGAGATTGGAGCCTGGACAATAGTTATCCAAAACTGCTGGATCCAGGAACAGCATGTTCGGAAGGGGGTGCACCACAGCCTATTTCAAGATTGCTGACAATTCCCCCCCCCCACATGCACACACACACACACACAAGGATTTCCCAGATCTCAATGTTTATTTTTCACATGTTCCCTACAAGAGGCAGGGGTTCAAAAAACAAGGGCTAGACTATCCTAAAATTTACAGTTTTCTATATATCTTCCTGTTATCTTGGCTTCTTTTCCCCTATCTCTGTCAGAACAGGTAGACCATTCATTTTGCTCCTCACATTCATTTGTGATAGCCATCCATATGTTGGCATAGCAATTAAGGGCTGCATAATAACTCCTCAAAGCCAACTTATTCCTGATCTTTGAACCAAGCTCTTGGTTCATGTAACCTTTTATGCTTCACAATACTGTTTATGGCTAACTTCAGCATGGGAGTTCATATGAGACTCTTTTTCTGGTATGTGTGTGCAGTACGTATGCTGAAAGTTTGAGACCAAATGAAAGATGTATTTTTTTGTTACTGCAATTTTTCTTCCAAGACCAGTACTTTGTGGTTTGGAAGTATTCTCAGACCATTTAGAGTGTGCTATTGAACATCTGCAAGGCAAACAAAAAGCTGATCTACCTGCCAGACCATTGTTTGAAAGTGAAGTGTCTTTAGTGAGAAAAGCAAAATAAAAGCACAGCCATGTGACATGGAAGATGATCTGATATGACCTGGAGTCATCAAGGGACAAGAAATGATTTTGAAATCCCAGAGGCCATTTTTATGTCTTAAAACTAATAGAATAGTGTTGGAAAAGAGCAAATTGTCTGTCTTTTCTTTGTTTTTGTACACTGTGCAGTGCAGTAACTTCTACCATCTACCAGGTGTGCTTCATTGTATAACCAAGTATTGATTGTCTTCTGGGCAAAATTCAATGATAGCTGAAGTGTCACAAGTTGCCTTTGATCATTGCTCCAACTTTCATTGATTTTCCATTGGCTAGCTAGCACAATTTTTCCCACAAGAGAAACAGCTACATGGGGGAAAAAAACCAGTTCTGAGAAATATTTTTCTTTAATTTGGGAGGGATAAAAGGAGAGTTTGGTTTCTTAGAACATCAATATAGCATTGCACAGTATTTGTACAAAAAGTATACATTTATCAGGGAATTTCCGCTATGTCAGAAACCTATTCATGTTGTTCTTACACTAATAAGACTGGACTTTCCAGATGAAGAAAAGAGAACATGACAATGTTTTTGTTAACAGAAGTGCCCTTGGCTCTGGATCAGTGGTTTTCTTTTTTTAAAAAAAAATTAGATAGTAGATTCTAAAACAACTTACATCTCCAAATCACCAATTAATAAGGGCTAAAGCATCATATTGTAGCATCATATTGTAGCAGCATATGGGCAATTGGAAGTTCAGCACTTAATATGGAGTGAAGAATATTGGGTTGCTTTCTTCCACCTACCAATAGATGTTAGAGACAAGTCCTGCAAACACGATTCTCCTGAATTGTCAACAAATATATAGAAAAAGGAGGAATTAATGAGACAAAGCCACAAAATGCAATCAGCTGGGTAATTGCTTTGTAATCTGTAGCTGAACAATTTCTTTCTATGCTATTCTGGCACTATCAGGATCAGATGCCTTATCTTTTGATAAGGCATTTGATCCTGATAGTGCCAGAATATATATCTGATCTGATTTAATATATTCCAAAAGTATTGGGACTTCAACTCCCAAAATTTCCCATAATGTTTAGGACACTTAGAAACTGCATTTCCAAAATATCTGAAGGAGTGTAAGATTGGGAAAGATGGTTCTAAATATGAATTTATGGGCTTAATATTGCCAAGAGCTAGAAAAAATGGATTGTAATTTGTATAATTTTTGCTTTTAAGAGTTATAGATTTTAGCTTTTCTTAGAGAGCTAAATTTCACAAAGGGAGACAGTGATTGTGGGAGAGAACCAGATTATTAACATTGTTTGAAATTTAGTATGACAGCTGCTATGTCTGTCATGGTATAGACAATTGATCCACAGAGATTTAACCTAAACACTTCTGCTTGCCTCATTAAGCTGAAAGTTGCTATAAAGTCATCAGAGAATTAAATTGAGTTTAAATTATTATGAGACATATTTGCTCCAAATTGGAGATGGAAATGTTGAATGGACATTTGAATTGAAATGAAATATATCCTCCTGATGTGCAACACTCCATAGGAGCAAAAGCTGGACTTTGAAGAAGCAGGATAGGAAGAATATTGATGCTTTTGAACTTTGTTGTTGGAGAAGTCTCCTGAGAACACCATGGGCAGCCAAGAAAGCAAACAAATGGATCATCAAACAACTCAACCCAGAGTTCTCACCCAAAGCACAAATGACTAGGCTCAAATTATCCTACTTCAGACACATTATGCAAAGACCTAGCTCTCTGGAGAAGGCCATAATGCTGGGAAAGGTAGAAGGAAAGAAAAGAAGAGGACGTTAAGCAGCAAGGCAAATGGACTAAGTTACAGTGGTGATGGGTGAACCATTGGAAGACCTGAAAGATCAGTTTAGGGATAGATAGTCATGGAGAACATCTATCTATGTGGTTGCTAAGAATCGACAATGAGTTGATGTCACATAATCAATCAATGTAAGAAAGAAGGCTGGAGTTCAGTTATAGAAAGATAGGTTAAATTCTTCCCTTTCTCCCTCTTAGAATTCCTTACAAGAAATAAACCATCATCTCACAATCCTATACAGAAAACTTCAGAAACAACGGGAGACCAGGAAGAATTATCTTCACCATCAGATGGCTAAATCTGTCTTGAATATAATTTGGTCATACTTAAGTAGTTCTTTTCTATGTTGTTGTTTATTCGTTTAGTCGCTTCCGACTCTTCGTGACTTCATGGACCAGCCCACGCCAGAGCTTCCTGTCGGTCGTCAACACCCCCAGGTCCCCCAGGGACGAGTCCGTCACCTCTAGAATATCATCCATCCATCTTGCCCTTGGTCGGCCCCTCTTCCTTTTGCCCTCCACTCTCCCTAGCATCAGCATCTTCTCCAGGGTGTCCTGTCTTCTCATTATGTGGCCAAAGTATTTCAGTTTTGCCTTTAATATCATTCCCTCAAGTGAGCAGTCTGGCTTGATTTCCTGGAGGATGGACTGGTTGGATCTTCTTGCAGTCCAAGGCACTCTCAGAATTTTCCTCCAACACCACAGTTCAAAAGCATCGATCTTCCTTCGCTCAGCCTTCCTTATGGTCCAGCTCTCGCAGCCATATGTTACTACAGGGAACACCATTGCTTTAACTATGCGGGCCTTTGTTGTCAGTGTGATGTCCATATGTAATATGGGTCATATTTTAACAGAGCAGTTAAAAACCTACTCAGGTAATTATCAGGTCAAGCAACCCTACTTTATATTTCCATTGAATGTGATTTATCCATCAAATAAATATGTATGGGATTAAAGCCTTTGATAACTGAGAATTAAGCATTCATTATTATTTGCATAGGAGGTACAGTCAGAGTCAGGATCAAAAATATGTGTCATTACATAAATAATTGATCATTGAATGTGTCCTTTTAAAGCTGTAAACAAGTATCACCCACTGAAAGGCCTATTAAGGGCAATCATAATTTCCCTCTTTTCTCCATTCTCAATAAAATTCGATACAGACAAAACAAAAACCCATCTTTTGCATGGAAGTGAAATAGTTTTGGGAAAAATATTTTCATTTGGACTAAAATTTGAGAAGATGTACTCCCACTCATCCTAAACGTGAATGCCTCCATTAGTGGTTGCTATGAATCATTTTTAAAAGATGCACACAAAAACAAATAATATTTTTAAAGCTTTATGGTTTGGCCTTCATGTGACAGAAGAGCAGAACAAGTGTTTTCAGTACTAAAATAACATTAACGTATTTCATCCTTTGCAGGAAAACTTTAAAATATTACAGAAAAGAGCTTAAAAGTTAGAACAATTCCAACATCACATACCTTCTTTCTACTGCCAAAAACTTTCTGTGAATTATATTAATGATTTCAGTGTTCAGTTCCTATAGAGTCAGTTTCTTGGAAGTCAGCACATCAAACTTCAATTTTGACTTACGGATAAAGAATGTAAGTTTTCCAGCTTCTTCTACTAGTCAGAAAGCTGTGGCTATTCCAGATTTCAGCATTCTGGATGGGTGGGAAGCCCTTTAAACATTCTGACTATGTTCTATTCAAAATGCTATTCCAGAGTTTATTATGAAGTAGCTGCATATATAATGTGTGTTTGTGAGTACAAAACACTTTAAATTCCTGATGCCCACATGTACTACATTGGTGCAATTCTATTTTGGAGGAAACTAATATAAAGAATGCTTAAACTTTTTAAAAAGTGATGTATAGCTGAAAAGGTTATGTTATGTAATTGCACTCCCCAAGCTTTACTGTCAGATACTATGTTAAACCATCATTAATCATAAGTGGCTGTAATCATGTGGTCATTGTAATTTGGTCATGCTGTACAAAAGATAAATGATATGGAATACTATTAGCAGTAATGGCTGTTGTATAGACGTTTATTATTACATGAATTTGTTTCATATGACTTTGGGATAAAATCTATGTTCTTGACTTCCAGAATTATTTTGCAATTTAAAAAAAACTGAATCACAAAAATGGAGAAAATTGAAAAACTAAAAATGTGTCAGCATCTGGAGTGGATCTCATTTCCCTCCATGTTAAATGGCGAGAGCCTTGTTCAGGCTTTATTAAAATAAACAGATTAGTATGTGAGCTGTCAATATGCCTTGCCTTATGCTTATGAAGTCACTTTCTAAAGGACCTCCATGAATAAAAGTTAAGATTATGTCATATGTGCAGGGATGATCTGGGTTTTATTGTCCCACTATTTGCATATTACCTGCAATGAAGTCGCAGTAGGGTTTCAGAAAGATCAAAATCCAAGGCAATATGAGCCTATGTTATATTGTTGCCTAGAAAAATGCTCTGTTGAAAGAGGGCTCAAGGGCATAAAATATTTGAAACAAACTAACACACCCATCTCTCCCCCCTCCACTAAAGCTACTATGATTAACTTTTTTACATAATAATTGCAATCTCATTCCCAGTGGGTCCTTTTCCTGACCCATATCAAGAGTGCAGACACACATCAAGGGCTTCTTCTTGATAGATTGTATTTAATCAGGGAGCTCGCATGGGAAAAATGATAATGCCATGCCACCATACAACCCCTCCAGCTTGGATAAAACCAGAACTCAGTGAGATTGGTAGTCATGTCTTCCATCTAAACGGGCATACAATTAACAAAATCAGCTGGCACTTTTATCATGCCATCTTATTCATATTATTGGAGCTTTTTGACACTGAATTGTTCCAATGAATTCAATATTCTGCTTCAAGCAGACCATGAGGTCTGAAGTGAAGGATGATAGGCATTCACTGCTTACTGTCTTCAGGTCCACAGACATTTCCAGTGTGCATTTGGTCTAATACCTCCACGCTCCCATTTCATCCATTCTGATGGCTGTTATCAATATCAGGGAGAGGAGAGCCAACTGAACTTCAAGTCTGGTGGGGAAAACTGGAGAGTAATTCTGATACTGTATTTCACTTTCTGAATCCAGAGCTCTCTTTTTGACTTCAAAAGGTAGAATCTAAGGAATACTTTGGCCTACAGTAATAAGATCCATGATATTGCCCACCTAACAGTGTCAGTGGTTTCATGAAATTCTGTCTTAGTTCTGCTTCAGCCCTAATGAGTTTCCAGCTATTTAACATTAATAAGAAAAGCTCAGATTTTGCTCATTTTCTATTATAGGATTTATAAGACTTATTCAACTCATGAGAACACTTAAGATGCAGTCAGAAGAAATGCAATGACAAGTCCACAGAAGAGCTGCCTTACCTCCACCTTTTCTCATAAGATTCTTTCAAATATCAATTCATGATACATTTGAAAGTCTCCCCTGGTTAACTTTGTCAAAAGTATAATAGAATAACAAATGCAATGTGTTTTTGGGAGACAAGAAAAGAAGAAAGCGATTGCAAGCTTGTCTTTGACTCATTTCATATGATGAGCTCTTTATAGTCATTTCTTCATGTCAGATAGACATAGCACTGTGCGTGCAGAGTTACAAAATACAGCCCTTAGCAAACAGATACAGTTGTCATTCATTACTGTGAGTATATATAAATCATTCCCCTAAGCTGATGTTTGGACATGCAAACTTCTGAGATAGATAGATAGATAGATAGATAGATAGATAGATAGATAGATAGATAGATAGATAGATAGATAGGCAGGCAGGCAGGCAGGCAGGCAGGCAGGCAGGCAGGCAGGCAGGCAGGCAGGCAGGCAGGCAGGCAGGCAGGCAGAGAATCAGGAATAAGTATACCATTTGCCATAATAAACAAATTTACCAGTTTTTCCAACATTTCCTTGCATCTTCTTTTTGACAAACAAGCTCTGTCCAGTTTTCTAAGGTTCACATAGAAAGTTTATGAAAATGATAATAAAAGAACACATCAAGTCGAATACCCAGTAAATACAACCAAGGCACTAATTATCACTTTTGTTTAAGAAGAGCTAACTGTGGTACTGTAGCTGGGGAACAATAATTGGAATTTCATAGACCAGATCTGGATTCCAAAACAATATCTAGACTGAATAACTCTAACTAACAGTACTAAATTTCAGGCAAAATGTAGCAGCGCTATTCACATATTCACCCCTAAGGAAAATAAGTTGAGTCTTTGATTTCATGTGTTCTAAGATACCTACTGGAACTGGAATGGAGTCCAAATCACTTCATAGCCCTACAAGATGCATCCCATGATTCAAATGTGCAAAAATTTGTACCCTCTCCATCTGCACTCCACACATGATCATGCACAGGACTCTTAATAAGTTAGCATCTCATGTTCAGCTGAAGCCTGTCACATTTTCTCTTCACACCTTCAACACAGGGATGTTAGAGGAGAGGCCCTGTGTGTACAATAGCATGTCTCCATACTCACAATATCTGAATGCCTGAATAAGCATGAAAAAGGTATCCCTGCAGACTTGTTTAAACTGGGCTCATAATTATTCTGCATACCATGATAGCTGTTCAAGTAGCTCTAGATAAGCTGGGCATCTAAAAAAATGGCATAAGTTCATTCTTCTTCCCCACCATTTAAAAACATAAAGACTGTCCTGCTAGAACAGATCAGTAGCCCCTGTAGTATGGCATACTAATGTGGCCAACTATTTACATCAGCCAAAAACTCTTGAATGAACTGTGTACAGTATGATGATTTGATCTCCTGAGCAGGAATTCAACAAAGCTGAGCTAAAAAACAATAAAGTATAGCCCTCGTAAATTAGATTTACTCAGGGATTGTTTCTACAGACAGAAGCTTGGCATTTAATATAGGTAAGAAATGAGAAGAAAAGACTAATTACACATGAGCCTGTATAAAATTGAGACAGAAAGAAAAGGAATAAGATATTTATAGAGAAAAGTTATAACGGGATAAGCAGTTTAATTTAGTTAATTGCTATTTGTATTAACCAGGGTGATATTAATTGATAGTTACTATTAATCAACTGTTCCACTAAATTCACGTTTTCAGATGTGGGTTATTTTCACTTATTTTAATAAGAATTTATTCAATTTATATAATCCAAGAACAGGACTGAAATATCATTTTAAAAAATACTGAATTTAAATGATTTACTGCTTGCAAATTTTAGTTTGGGAAATGTCAGTTGAATAGCTTGGCATGTCAAGAAAATGGTAATATCCAGAGATGTTTAACTTGTACACATTGTAATTATCATAAATTCCATATGGACATAAGAGATCATGATAACCAACAGTCTGTATATCCTTGGATATAAACCCTATCATATGGTGTCATCTACATATCACTAGCCTTGGCATCTTACATCAAAGCACCATCTGCTGCAAGGGATATATATATATATATATATATATATATATATATATATATATATATATATATAAATATATATATATATATATTTATATATATACACACACACACACACACACACACACACAAAACTATACTACTGAAGAGAAATGTCTGCAGGAGAACACTTGTTCAATTCCCTCCCCCATTTTTTTTTTAAATGGCAACCTTCTTTCTTAAGTGATTATCTAGTATAGTCACTTAGAATTGTCTAGGTTGATGTAAAAAGTTGATTCAGAGGCTCATTTCAAGATGATTCAGTCAAATCTTTTACTTACCTTTTCTAAACTGAATTAGAATGTCAAGCTGAATTGAATCAAATCCCCCCAATCTGCTAGGGTGATACAGATGCCTCTCTGTGAGAATAGAAATGCTTTTGTTAATTGTTTTGGAAATCTGAACCACCACCATCATCATCATCATCATCATCATCATCATCATCATCATCATCATCATCACAAAGAGCTACAACATAAACAAAAAAGAAATACAATAGTGGCTGTACAATAAAAAAAACAACCCTATATATATATTACATTGATTAAATAAAGTAAACATAACAGAAAAGAATGGGGGGGGGAGATTCATTTAATATCCATTTGTATGAGTATGGAATTAATTCAATTCAAGATGAAACATTATGTTTCTATATAATCTTAATGTTTCATCTTTCCATTTTTAGAATATAAAGATTTTTCAAAAATAGATAACAGTCTTATATCCTGAATCCTTAATGTCAGGAGGAGAAGTTTCTTTCCATTTACATAAAATTATCTTCTTTGCTGAGACTTTAGAAGAGCCAAAGCTCTTCTAAAATGAGAAATTCCATTTTTAGGGATATAATTGAAAATTACATTTATGTCTTTTTATATGTTTTTCTAAAATTGTATTAATATATGCTATCATTTGAAACCAACATTCAGCTATGGCTGGACAAGACCAAATCATATGAGTTAAAGAGCCCCCAAATTTCTTACAACAACAGAATAAAAAATCTGATGTTCTACCTTTTTTAAACATTGAAACAATATTTTCTGATGAATTAACTTTATTCTTAAATCATAAGAAGTAAATTTTATATTTTAATTTACACTAAAAAACCTGGACCAATTATCAATTCTTTATATTAGAGTTCAGACATATAACTAATGCTAGCCCTCATTCTATGTTGCATCTCTTAAGGATCCTAAGATTCCAGGTACTTCTGAGTCTGCTAAAGCTCTGGACCATGTTGTTTTGCAAGTGCATGTTTCAGTTGTATATATTGCTAAGTGGATGTTATAGGAAAATCACGTTCAGAATGTAATCTCTCAAAGTCTTTAAAACAGCCATTATAAACCAACTGATTTATAGATTTTTTTTCCTTATTTGTTTCAGACATTCCAGTAGATCATCTTCCCTGCTATCTTCACATTTGGATTATTCCACAGCATCATGAAATTCTAGATCTAAACATAACTTAACAATTTACCTATTAATGACCCGATAATCTAGCAGTTTTCAAGGATAGAAACGAAGATCCTTGTTTACTATACTTGTACTATACTATATTGCAATCCTAAAACAAAATTTCAGAAGGGCTACGTTCTTTCTTTCTAAATAAGTTCAAAGAGGGCAAAGTTCAGAAAAATTCTCATTTCACAAGAATGTAGATGCTAAATAAAAGCCCAGTAGAAAATTTGAAAATCTGGTAGGTTAAAACCACCTTCACAATAAGACAATCTTGGTTTGGCCAGAAATATTCAAGGGTTTGGGCCTGCCATAATTTTTTTTGTATTAGTTTGTTAATCTGTGTGGAGTGCCGGTTTGGTCTAGCGGTTAAGACTCTAGGCTAGAAACCAGGAGAATGAGAGTTCTAGTCCCGCCTTAGGCATGAAAGCCGGCTGGGTGACCTTGGACCAGTCATTCTCTCTCAGCCCATGACGTCGGGCTCGGGCAACAAGCCGGTTGGTCATTTCTTGTCACAACCAATGGATCAACATTCAGTTGATCTGAAAAAGCGGACCCTGCACCAGTGGGAAAAATGCTAGGAACAAAAAAAAAGTTTGTTAATCTGTATAAAATCTATAATGGAGATTAACACTTGAATCCTTCTTAAAATATATATGAGTCTCGATGTAATATTCATTTTAATTATATTGATCTTATCCTAGAGAATCAATTGAAGTTTTAACCATTGGGTTATACCTACTGAAATTATATCGATACTTTTTTTTGGGGGGGGGCTTTGAGTCAGTGTTGACTCCTGACAACCGCCTGGACTAGTCCCTGCAGTTTTCTTGACAAGGGTTTTTGGAAGTGGTTTGCCCTTGCCTGATTCCTAGGGCTGAGAGAGAATGACTGGCACAAGATCCCCCAGCCGGCTTTGTGCCTAAGTGACTAGTACGATGCCTTAACTACTATACCAAATTGGCTTCATATACATCCATATACAAACATCTATATGTTTAGACATATTTAATTCAACATGTTAAAATATATTATAAAGACAAATATAAACCCAAATTTTTATGCAGTCTGTACAAATTTTAAATCCTTTTTTTCTGAAGTAGTCTATAAATATTGTAAATCCCAAAGGCAGCTAATTATACTTTTTCCAAATGGTACTATAACCAGAGTATAAACCATATTGTTGTACAGTTTCAGTAAGCTTTAGTGATAACACTAAATGATTATCCAAAATAACCATAATATCATCAGCATATAAAAATAATTTGCATTCAGTATGAAGTGCTACCACACTCATAATATCTTGACATTGTCTAATGAGATAAGTTAAGGGTTCTTTCTAAGATTAGAAATTAAAGGAGATAACAGGCATTCTTGGTGGGTGTCATGGTATAACTTAATTGGTCAAGAAAGAAAGGAATTTGTAATGAATCTGGCCACAGGGTAGAGATACCAACTTGTAATCCAATGGACAAAATATGGTGGAAATTCTTAGAGTACAATCTGAATAATAACTAAAGCCTTTTCAGCATCTAATGAGACTAGAACAGCTGATTTGAATTTCTCTACTGCAATATCCGAAACATCAATCACCAGACAAATATTATCAGATGCTTCTCTATTTTGTTTTAATGAATTCAGATTGAGATGGGTGAATTTTAGGTATCATTACATTCTGTAATCTCCTGATTGATATTGCAGTTAATATTTTAACATCCATGTTAAACAAAGATATTGGCTTATAACTTGAACATCTAGTGGGAATTTTCTCAGGCTTTAATATGGCTGCAATATAGGCCTTTTAGAACAAGGGAGGGAGGGAAAGTAGAAAGATTATATGATTTTATATTTAAATATTTATTTATATTTCTATAATATAAATATTTCTATAATACTGTAATATAGGTGCTAATAAATCTAGGAAGCTTCTGTACCGTTAAATTGGAAATCCAACAAGTCCAGAGGCTTTCCCTCATTTCACAGATTTAACTGTGATTTTTGTAATGTCAGTGGTTGTGCCAATTTAAAAAAAAATCTTCTTGAGATTTTATCTTCCATTTCAGTGTTTCCCCCCAAAATGAAACATTTGCTTTTTAGTTACAGATGTCTCCAGTTTATATAACTGAATTTAAAATTTCAAAAAATGGAAATTAATAGATTCTGCCTTAGTATATAACTGGCTATATTAGTCTGAATTCCAGGCATAAATTTCTGTTGTTTTAACCACTGAGCCAATAACTTTCCAGCTTTGTCTCCTGATGCCTGTTTGCTCTGGTTAATGCAATTCAAAGAATATTCAAACTGTGTTCAATGTAACGACTGCAATTTAACCCGAACTACTAAAAAATATTGATATAATTAATCTGTGTGGTTTCTAGCATAAGACAAAAGTGACCCTTTAGCCATCATTGGCAATTGTACAAGATAAAAGATCTCTAAGTCTCTTTTTTGCTGAAGTGGTAACAACAGTGGGTCCATGAATAAATGCCTGAAATCCATCCCAAGTTAACATATTAATAGAACTACTGTTTAATTGTTTTTTTTAAGAAAAATCCTTCTTAATATAGTGTGCACAAAATTCTTTAGAGGGAGGTATTTGGATACCATCTGAAATTAGCTAATTTGTAATGCTTTAAAGTTCAAAATGAGCATCACTAGAGTGTAGTCTGAAATTGCCACTGGACTAACAGAGGTATCCACAACTTGATCCACCAAAGCAGGAGAAGTCAAAAAATAAACTAATCTAAAACAGCTTTCACACACGAGAAAAGAAAGTATATTCTCTAAATGTTGGAAATATATCCATTATATATGCTTGCAATGCTTTCCAGCTTTGAGAAGTAAAAGAGGTGTACTGTCTAGCTAAGCATCTCAGCATAGTTTGAAATCACCATCAACAATTACCGATTGATAGTTTGCAAAATATAGTTTTGAAAAACATCAGTGGAATATTTCAGGAGTGTTCTTAGTGGTGTCAAAAAAAAAAATCAGAGCAATAGTGACATTGGCTATCTTTATGGCCAAGAAAATAAAAGTATCCTCAGTGTCACAGTGCTCATATTCCATATCAAATGTAGAATTGTTATTAACCTTAATAGCTACCCCACATGCTTTATTTGAGCATCTACTAATATAGGTTTGTCCAGTTCAGCTTCTATCTTAGGCCTCAGGAAAAGCTGTTCATTGAGGAGAATATATGTTTCTTGCAACTTAATTATATCTGGTTGTAATTTTTCCAGCCTGTTACATATTTGCTCTGTTTAAAAAACAGAAAACAAAACAAAACAAAACAAACAAACAAACAAAAAAACCCAAGGCCAGTTTATATTCCAGCTGATTACTTTGAATGCCTTGCCTCCACAGAGGAAAAAAAAAATCTTAAGGTCAATTTCCCAACTTACAAACATCTCATACAGTAGTAAGCTTAATAAGTAGAAAATAAATAAACAGAAAACATTTCAATAATAGATATTGATCTAAACAACAACAAATAAGCACAGGACCCCCCAAAAGTGATAAAAAAGAAAATAGCTCCCACTGTCATGAGTATGGATGGTGAGCAGGAGGGGGCCCCTATCCAAGGGGGAAAACGCATGTGTAGTTTAGAGGCTTTGAACTGTCCTTCAAAGAAACTCAGAGCAGACCTGCCTTGAGTTCTGGGCTTTATCTCTCTGGGTTTCCCATGCTCCTTCAGTTTGGTAGGATTTCTGTCTACTAGAGCAGTTAATAAAAACTAGAGACTAATTTCTTGTCTCAGCGTGCTTTTTTGCTTAACTCAGGACACCCATCCCCAATCTGCAATAACATTTTTAAATGACAAAAGAGATGGGCGGGGATAAATTTCATAAATAAAAATAAATAAATAAAAATAAACTCAATTCAGTCTTGGCCTAGGCTACTGCCATCCAAAGATAGATTCATTATGCTTAAGTTACTTCTGGTGAGTTGCCCATGAACTTTAGGTAGTTCAAGTTTGCAGGTCTGTAGTAAATTTATCACAAAATTATTCCTTTACTTCTAACATCTCAGTTCTGGTTTCATAGGAAATAACAATAATTCTCTTCAGCCCTTCCAAATCACTGTCAAGTGTAATAGCATGGGCTTTGTAGTTTCCAGTTCTCTATGGATCCCAGATAGGGGAGTTTCTAGACTCACAAATGTGCAGCTCATCAGCTTAAACACTGATTGAAGTTTCACCATTAATTCAAATTTCATACCTTCGTCTTGTGGAGATAGCAACGTGTTTCCACTAAATATCATTCCAGTCTGGCAGAGGCAGGGCAGTTAGCTGACTGAGATGATGGAGGAGGAGCCCTCTTCTTCACTTTAAGAGGCAGAGTATTAAAATAATGTTATATCCAAATTATTAAAATAAAACGTAAAAATTCGGGCATTAATTACTCACCATCCTGCTGTCTACATAAGCAGTTTTGCCCACCCAGTCAGAATGAAGTGAAGGACGACAACTGCTAAGCAACCATCCAAACCAGTAATCTCGAAATCTGAACTGATTTGACCAAATTAAATAATTTGATTTGAATGTCTGAATTGAATCACACTGATTGTCTGAATAGCTTTGCCCTGTTGAATAAAATTGGCTTGATTTTATGAACCTAATCAGGGATTTGAATTAGATTTTGCCTGGTTTGCAAATTGGCATACTGATGTCCTCCTCTTCTGTTAGAACAGTGGGGCTGGTGGGTCCATGCACCATTCACAAATAAACATTATTTTTTTTTGTTAAAGCAAGCAAACAAGAATGTGCAGAAGAATAGTGCATTTGTGAATGCCAGTGCTTGAAATTTGTGGAAAGGGAATGGCTTAGTAGCAATTCATTTCAAGTAAGGATTGAAGTCTGATTGCTCAGACAGTGTAGAGTGGCTTTTCTTCCCTTGTATGGTTCCTGTGATGAATAGATAGAGATCTGGGAAACCAGGCTTATTCACTGTTATTCCTTTTCAGATTTTTTTAAAGGCACAACCCTCTTGTCCTATCAGTAAAAATGCTCAGGAGAATAGATTTTTAGATACAGCCTTTCAAATATGGAGCATTAGATTGATAGGTTTTTCACAATAAATAAGAAGGAAATGTTATGAAGCATTGACCAACTTTAGTAGGGAAGTACTTTATTCTGTAAGAGCCTGCATTTGTGAAGCTGTCTTATTCTGCCACATTTGGACTCTCATTTGTTATGCATTATTTTTCTTTTATTATTCATGTATGCTGTGCAAGGATTGAAGAAGCTTTTTTTGACAGCGGCAGCAAAACTGATTTTGAGGGCTGTTTCTCATAGCCAACTTTTTTTCAGAACACCTGAAAGTGTTCTGTGCATTCCAATAATACAGAGCACCAACAATGTCTGGGGCATTCTGTATAAATAAATGATGGCTTCTAAGAAAGTCCATAAGCTCATAAGCACTGCTGGTACTTCCAGAGACGATAAGGAAAAGAGAACAGGAGAGGCTTGAACAGAGTACATTAACTAGACCTGTGCAAATCAGCCCTGATTCAGTTTGAATAAGAGATTCAAGATTGGAAGAAGGCATGATTTAGTTCAAGCCTACAACTGAAGTTTTACTTTGTCATAGTCCCCTAAAAATTATTTCTGAGCCCTGGAAAAGCATCTGCCTTGCTTTAATAAGTTCTTATTAAAATGAAAAAAATTCTTCCCCCCCCCACACTTTATATATGTGCATATAAATATTGCTGTAGATTACTATAATGATATAGTATATACCAAACTGAAACAAATAGAAAATGGAGAGTTGCTCTATTTATTGCTTACCTTTTCCCTATCCTCGAATATGAAATTTCAAACAAACATCACACTGTATTTCTATAAAAATACATAAGAATTCCCAAGTCTAAGATCAAGGAGGAGATGGAGGAGGCAGGAACTTACAGTATCAGTGTTCTCCCAAACCCATAATTTCTGGCTAAACTGAGATTTAACAATGGTCTTCCATATGGAAGAAGCATCCAATTCATTCCTCACTCCCATAGACAAATACATACTTTTGAGAGCAATGTTACATTGGTTTCCAGCAGAAAACAGCTGTGAGACACAATATTGGCAAAGTAGCTGTTAAGGACACTGTTACATGATGCTGAACTGAACCTCATACTCACTGTTTTCCTTTCTTCAAGGGGCTCCCTGAGGACTACTTTGAAAACAGCTCTGTCTTGCTGTCATACAGGTTTCACAGAAGAATTCCAGCCTAGAATGACACTGGTGAACCCCTGTGATATATTACACTGCATAACACTGTATATCTATTGCACACAAAAGATGTAGTTCCCACAGCTATTTCAACTCATGAGATTTTCTTTTCATGGAGTGATATTCATAGAGGCTTTCAGTCATAAAAGTTCACTTATTCCTGATAAGTCAAAACAGTGCATTTATCTCCCTTAAACAATATCTTTATTTATGAACAATATCACACTATTGTTTGACAAGGTGAAAATAGAGATTGAGATATTTTCAGTTGAGATATGTTACCCATATAATATATTCAGATACAATATATTCATAATTCCAAAAATGTGGATAGATTGAATAATTCATTATAAGCATTCACTTCAGTGATAACCTGTTCAGAGTTCTGATTCAACAGTTGCCCTATTCAAAGAACCAAAACACAATAATCTTTCCCTATTATAGTTGTTTTTAACAGACCTGGTAAGATCAGATCCAAGAGGTCCTCTGAATGTTATTCCAGTACTTTGAGTTTTGCACATATTAAATAGAACCAAAGTCAGTGATTCTGGAGCAGTTAATGAGTGGCATCAGCAGAGGCATTCTTGGGGAAGTTCAAAAAAGTCAAGATGATGGGCACTGCCATATGACTGAAACTATTCCCCATTTTAACATGTGTCACATAACGCAAAGCATGTGAAAAAGGGGTGGGCTTTTGATAGCACAGGTGTGACCACCATCTTGATTTTTTAATATATATACAGCCCCCAAATGCTGCGGGACATCAGATCAGAGGATCTGGCAAGTATCCTGAGGATCTGTTTTCCTTTCCTAGACCAGTCTCAACTGAGAACTGAATTGCCCACTTGGCAGGAGAGAGAGCACAGGATAGCACTGAGGTCAATGCTTCTTCAAGGAATCCATAGTGCTGGTCCCATGAAGTGACAGAAATGGAATGTTTTTAGTTGACCAGTTAGATTATTATATGCTTAATTTTGGGTCCGAATTGATGAAATTGATTGAAATTGGATTATCTTAATATAGTTATGGTTACTGTGTTCAAAATACTTATTGTATGAACCACTTTAAACACAAACTGTTTCTAGAAAATGAAGTATACAAATTAACTTGATTACTATTAGGAGCCACATGAGGGATGGCAGTTGGCATTCGCAGCTCAAAAGCAGAGTTCTAGAAGGATGTTTTAATAAAGAATTATTTTGCCTCAATTTTTTTAAACACAGCATTCCTATCTATACAAATGTCTTTTTGGATCAAAAAACTTAATATGGAAATTTCAAGGTGCATATCGAGACAGCACATGCTTCAAAAATGATATGGAAAAGGTGTTTTGTGGTGTACAGGAAGACAATTGCAGCATCTCTTTAAAATAACCACATCTATTATCAGGCTTTCCTGGAAGCTGGGAAACTGATATTAAAGATATGGCTGCTTTAAAGCATTAACTTTTTAAAGTAGCCATATCTGCTTTCAGGCTTCCATGAAAGAGATGTTGCACTTATGCTTCTACACTTTTTTGAAACACATCTTCTGAACCATTCCCAAAGCACACAAAGCAAACTATGCATGTTTTTTTTTTAATGTGTTTGCAGTTTTTGATTTTTGTTGTGCTGGTTTTTTTTTTTACTTTTTTCATTTAAAATAAAATGTAAGTAAAAAGATAAAAAGAAAGGTAGATCAAAATCTATAAATCATTTATTATTGAAAGGCAAATGGTAAAAATAAGATTGTAGCCCTTCTTAATGCTGCTGCTGGGTTTTGCCTTTTTATTCCTAGACCTGGGAACAAAGCAAAGAAAGGTAATATGGATTGCAAGAAGTCTCAACTGTCCTGTCATAATGACTGATCTTTTGGTAGCTCTATAAAATAGTCTAACAAAAGATAGAAATATAGATGAATGTATTATCTGTACAAACAATACAATCCTAGTAAAGTACAGTACAAATCGGTTTAGTTGTGTTTTGTCATACAAAATGCAGTGATTCTTAGAGGGACTGAAAATTAAGGCACTGAGTACAGTAACTTGTACCCAGATTGTTTTATTCATTTCTGTCTATTGGCAATATAAGTATACTGGATTCATGTTTGGTTCACTTCCTGCTAGTCCAGAGGGAAAAAGCATATCCTCATCATAGACGGCTCTAGCTGTAATAATTGTATTCAATGAAGTGAGGGGGAGGGACATTACCTGAAGAAATCTCTTTGTATAGTTACAGCATAGTATGTTTAATCTGTAAACAGGCAATGAATAGGAAAAATGTAATTATCCTCCAAATACGTTCTAAGCTTAAGGGCTAAATTTCTAAAGAGGTGTGTAGGGAGTTGTGTGAGTAAATCTCATTATTGTTAACAGGATTTATGTATTAATCTTCTCACAGAGTGTTTTTATTAAAAAAAAAAACTTGCAGGAACAAAAGAGACACGAAAATATAAAACAAGAGAAACACACAGGATCACCATCTTAATTTTTCCTTGTTGATTTATTCCTGGTACCATCCAAGATGCCAAATTATATATGAGTTCCAAAGAAAGGTGCAGAAGTGGGTATATTTATTACTTAAATGCACTGTAACAAGTGTGTGTTCTACAGCAGGTGAGCTCAGAAACCTAAGAGAGGTCAGTACTTGGATGAGCAGCCAAAAGAAAATCCCAGGGTGGCAGATTAAAGCACAAAGATAAAAGAATTCCAGAAGACAGAATCAATTCATTTTCTTACTGTTAGCAAGAAATATACATGTACATTGACTCTGAAGTCACTGGAAGTCAAGCTTGACCTGAGGGAGACTTTACTGAATCTATGTCTTTATGAATCAGACAGAAATAGTGCTCTAGAATCATGTATTTTACTTCTGAGATTAATTAGTTGTCTTCCAGTGTTACACAATAAAGACACCAAAATCCATATAAAGGAAATCAAACACACTAGAATAAACGAATGGATTAAAATAACTAAAAATATAATCAGTTAAATGCAACTACGTGTCATGTTCCCCGTTGCAAGGCATTTGTGCATCACAACGGGGAACATGCACATTAGGTAAGAGGAAGGGATAAGCGTAATCCCTTAATCACTCACATATTCCCCAAGCACCCATATCTAGAAGGGGATCACAAACATAATAGAAAAGCCCCTAGACCAGAATGGGCACCCATCAAGAGATAGGGGGAACGCCTTCCCATTTCCCCAGGGGATGCACTCACTTATCCCTCAAGCACCCATATCCATAGAGGAATCTCCAACACAAGGGGAGCGCCCCTCGGACCGGACTCAACACCCATCAGAGGATCGGGGGAACGCCATCCCATTTCCCCAGGGCATGCACCTGGTCCGGACGAAGGCAGGGAGACAAAGGAGATCACCGGAATCGCCCATCAGCTGACGCATCACAGTCCCAAGCACCCATCCGGTCCTGGCTCGAGGGTGGAGAAGCACAACGTCCGCCAACAAAGTATAAACAGGGCACCCTGTCAACACATAAGGATTCCCGTCTTTTTCTTTGCACGCACTCTGTTCTAATAAAGCCAGAAATCCTTAGACCCTCTAAGTGAGTCTGTGTTTTATTTAGAGCGTGGCTGCCCTGACACTAAGGCTGAAATAAGCATTACAAATACGTCAGAGAAAACATTATTTCAACACATCAATGGCAGTGAAAATACAAGAGGGCTAAAAAGGCCCAAGAGAATAAAGGAGATATTAGTTAGGCTTCTTGAGGAAGGGTATTACATAATTTAGAGTTATGACTGAAAATATGTGCCATTGAAGTAGACAATTACTAAAAAACTGAAGTAGGAGAAGGAAAAAAGCCTCTTCTGCATTTCAGTAGATATACAGAGGGTAGTAAACCAAAATAAATTTATTTCCATCATTACCTTGACTGGTAAAGAGGAGTAAGAAACAGGAAATAGCTCATTACAGACAAACTTCCTGTTGAAAGCCACCATTCCATTGGTATGGGAGTAATCATTTCTCCATGTTGGTCCTCACTGATTATATGTGGAATTTGTGGTATGAAACCCCAAAGTTGTTCAATAATACTGCTGGCCTTTAAGGACTGAAGAAACTGAAATCCTTGGCCTAAAAAAGCCCAAAAATGTCAGCCTTGTTTACTCTGAGTAGGCAGCAAAAGAAATGGTGGGGTGGGGTGGGGTTGGTGAAATACCAGATGAGACGGTTTATTTGTTTGTTTTATTATATCAACTTATATAGCCTCCCATCTCACAATTGTGACAGGGTTTGGTGAACAGAGGATTAAAAGCAACAGACAAAAATAATAAATAATAACAGTGAAGAACAATGACACAATAATAGCACATTGGCACCTGAGGGCAATCAAACTCAAACCACATCACCACAGTTGTGTCAGTGAAAACACCGTGATGGGCTCACCCAAACTATGGGCCCCATGCCTGGGGGAACATTCAGGTCTTCAAGGATTTATGGAACACTAGCAGGGTCAGGAGGAAATAAATTTCAGGAGGTACGTATAATGTTCTTTGTTGGAAGGCAGTAAGGAGACACCAAAAAGTCCCCACTTTAACTCTTTGCTGCCATGTAACATCTGGATTTTTGCAGCCCAGATAAAGTTAGCCCTATGATGAAGGTTTACATGCACATTGCCCACATTTAATACTGGGAGATTAATTACTTCATTTGAGGAATAAGATTCAATGTAGTGTCATCATGGTGTGCTTCCTGTCCTAACAGTCAGGAATCACGCTGAGACGAGGAGTAGGTCTCTAATGTTTATTGCTGCTACATAAGACAGAAAATCCTAACAAACTGAAGAAGCATGGGAAAACCCAGACAGATAAACCCCAAAAGTTAAGGCGGGTCTGTTCTGTGTCTCTTTGAATGGCTGCTTAACTCCTCAGTACTACGCATGCGTTTTCCCCCCTGGATAGAGGCCCCCTCCTGCTCGCCATCAGTACTCATGGCACTTCCAGACTGAGTGCTAGCAATATAAAGATGTGATATAGTTAGTCTATCTTTTCCTCCTTAATGGATTTTTTAAAAAAACAGCAAAAAAGGGATAGGGCATCACTGTGCTTCTAGGTTATGGGTCTGAATGAAGGCATGCATGGCCTTTCATTGAGGGGATAGTCTTGCTATGTCCTCAGCAGATTTTCTGATGTACCCTTATTAATCTAAGGGTTGGGGGTATGGAATAAAATCTGGAGCTTCCCCCAACATTCTGTGAATAAGGCTGGGCAGTTGCACAATAAAGGCTACCACTATTGTGCTCCGAACACTATTTTTTAATTAATGACCATTGTCCTTCACTGTAGCAAAATAATCTTCTTTGTTACAGTATATATGAGTGTCCCCTTTGGTTTCTTTGGAAATCATATAATCTTTTGCCTTCCTTCCTCTGACTCATTCTGATGAAGGCTTTTTATGATTTATATTAATTAGTTGGGCAATGGATTTTAATTGGATGAGATTTCAAAGTGACTCCCTCAAAATGACATGGACAAATTATTCCAATACTGCCTTCATTTTATTGCATCATCTGTCCTCCAGACTGGGTATAAAAATGTACAGATACCATGGCTGTCTTAAAAGAGATGCAGTTAATAAGGGGATGCAAAAGGTGTGCATCAACTTATTAACTGGAATTGGAACTTTTCAGTGAATAAAGCAAATCCGATATTTAATGAAAGCCAGTGACATTGTAGTGTATACACGTGGGCCCTGATGGCTGGGGAAGTATGAACATATTTTCTATACTAAGAAGAATATATCATCAAGCAGTGCTTTTTATTTTCTGTTTGGATGTCAGTCATTTACATGAGATAGGAAGAAAAGGCTAATTGCACAACTGAATAAAATCTGAGTGCTGTAATTGGTTACGCTCATGGACTTTGTTGGTTTTTCACATAACTCTCCTGGGGTTGAGGGTAGAGAACTTAATCTGGTCATACTGATGCAATGTAGGATAGCACAGAACTAAGAATAGTTTTCCGCACTATACCACAAGGTAAATTAGATCATCCTCAGGAATATGGAAAAGGATTTTGCAGTTAATTAGATTAACATAATTGAACATGGTGTTAGTTTTCTGGCAGTAACATTTATTATTGGCATAAGCTGAAATGGGAGAAGAACAGATGATGCAACAGAACAATTTTATCTCATGTGAAACATTTTCTTTGCTTTCATTGACTGAGGGGCTTGAAGGGATGTGACAGTGTTCATAATGCAGTTATTCTCCATTCCCCTGGCATGGACTTGGGCTGAAACTACACTCTTTCCCACTAATTCCCATTCACATGGCAGCTACATTACATTCACTAGGACCAGCCCTTGTGGCTCCAATATCCCTCCGTGTAGCACCATTCAGAGGGCAGCTGTAAGTCTACAAGGGCATTCCTTTTCAGTGTTGCAAAAAAAGAGGACATTCACTGAATTGATTTTGCCAATATTTATTTATTATATGTTTAATCTTCAGGTGCCACCAGCACTATTACCAGAAAAGACTATGATCAAAAAGAAAGCCAAAAAAAAAAAAAAAAGGAAGGGAAAGGGAAGAGCCCAAACCCAGGGCTGTATTAGCTTCAGAAGCTAATGTAGAACTGAACTGATGCATGCCTTCTCATTTCATTTGGTGAAAAGTGCAATGAAAATAAAAAATGAACATCTTCAATTAGCTTCTCACAGTCAAATTCTACAGGGAAAGCACCAAAACTCTATCTCTGGATCTAAAGGGTCCTAGACCTTATCTATCAGGTCCAATGCTGCTGTCCTAGGAGGAAATTTAAGACACCCAATAACCCTATTCACATGATGTGCTCATCAAGGTCATGGAATGGGATTAATATACCATGAAAACACCCAAAACCTGCAAATTGATACAGCCAATTAGCCCAGAATGGTTAGATTTAGACCTAAAGAGTGTCATGTTCACTGATTCAATGTAGTTCATACATTGTAATGTTCCACATGCCATGGCACTGACGCATGTTTCTGTTTGGGAGGGAGCTGCTGTGAGACCTTGTACCAAGCTCTGTATGTGAAATCAGGACAATGGAACGTGTTTGGGTTATTTTCTCTGTTCAAGGACTTTTCCTGCTGACCATCAGAAACTGTTAGGAGCACCTGGGATTGTGAACTTGAGAAGATTCTACAGGGGGAGGGATTTCATTTGCACCAAGGGTTTTCAGTTTGAATTTGGCACGCTTTCATCATTCTCAGCTTTCTCTGTGATCCTGCATACTATTCTTTAATAAATCAGATATCTTTGAATTCCTACTCATGAGTCTGATGGTGTTTTAGAATGGGCAACCATTACATAAAGCTGAGAATCCCCAAAGTTGTACCGTTAGCTCCTACCAAGATCAGTCTCTTGTGAGGGAAAATAGTTAACGATGGCTGAGTCAAAATCCATAACCGGGGGACTCAAGGAGATGGCTAGCTTGATGCCCGAGTCGACGGTCAAGAGCGGAGAACTGGATCTCACCCCAGAACCTTCAGAATCCCGAGACCTCTCAAGGGATGAATCGAATTCCAATTCTGATGCAGAGGAATCTGACAACGGGGAAGAGCCAAAGCAACCGGCACCCAGCGAATTGCTCACAGAGTTGATTACCTTGGATGAAGTGGGGGAACCCCAACCAGGGATGTTGGGGACATCCTAGAAGTATCGGTTCCCACTAACCACAGACAAAGAATCTTCTACGATGTCAACTGAGAGGAAACTGGGCAAGCGAAGGAGAGGGGACCCTTGAACCCCTGAGAGACTAAGAGTGGTGGAAGCCAAACTAGAATTGATGGAGTACATGTTGAAAAACCTGTCTTTGTCACTGGAGGGGCAGGGGAGATGTGGAGGAGATCCCAGCTTCCTGCAACCATCCCCCATCCTCCCATCCAGACTGCTGGTGGGGCGGGGCCGGAGATGGCTCCAGGATGAATCTCCACCCCGCAGAGCCCAGCCATCAGTATCCCAACCCCAAAAAGGGAAAGCTACAGTAACCTGGGGGCACACCACTCAAGCACCTGCTGGTTCCACTCCAACTGGAGGTGGAGTGAGAGACTTTTCTGTCAAATTTGATGGGGATCCAACAAAGTTATCTTTCTTTTTAACTAATGCTAAAAGTTATATGAGGCAGTTTGGGGCATGCTTCCCTTCCAAAGAGGCTAAAATAACTCCCATTGCCACCAAGTTGAAGGGTCGAGTGGCTGACTGGTATGTTCAATTAAGTGATGCTGACTCCCCTGCACTTGATTATTTCGATGATTTCATGTGGGCGTTAAAGCTGCATTTTGAAGATCCTCTGGCCAAGGCAAGAGCTAAGAAGACACTGAAGGATCTTACCCAGGGCCAAATGTCAGTAGCTGATTATGCCCTAGAGTTTAAAGCTCTGGCTGGGAAAATCACTGACTGGTCTGAGTCAACTCTAATAGAGCGTTTTAAAGAGGGACTCAACTGGGACGTCCTGCATTGGGCATTGTGTAGAGATGACCCCGAGTCATTGTACGACTGGATCTGTCTGGCAGGAAAGGCTGAGCATGCTCAGCATACCTTCATGCAAACTAGAAAACCTGAAAAACCACCCACCACCATGAGAGGACCCCGAAGTGCTGCGACTGCTGCCCGGCCAAGCTATAGAGCCTGGGATGAGGAGAGAGATCGGTGCTACACGAGGGATCAGTGTCTCCAATGTGGAAAGGAGGGCCATCGAGCAGCTGATTGCCCAAAAGCCAAGGCTGGAGATCGAGCGGGGAAGCCACGGCCAAATCACACCCCCCTTGTGGAGAATGACAGCAGCCAAAGGAACAGCCGATGCTGAAGAAGTAATCTACTTCTCAGGAGAGGCTGAAGACGACTCTAAGGAGCCGGCGGGAAACGCCAGACACCTGCCATGAAGGGCGCCAGCGGAAAGGTGGAAGAGGATGGGCGTGAAGATGCTATGGTGAGTGCTGACTGTCCCACTTTAGCAGTAAAAGTGAAATTGGGTTCCCGCACAAAAACTACAGAGGTATGGGCTTTAGTTGACTCTGGTTGCTGCTTTGGAACTGCCTAGTTTCCCCCTCCAGCATCCATTGATCTTCACACAGTTGGATGGTTCAACAGGGGGGGGGGCGGCAACCCATTTCACTGGAACTGTGGCAATGCAAATGGGCAGCCACCGTGAGACTTTGAAATTTGTTGTAGCACCTGTTGGCAATCCCTTGGTAATCCTGGGGATCCCCTGGTTGACCTATCGAAGCCCCTATATAAACTGGGAGCACAGAACTGTGACTTTTAAAGATGGATTTTACCAAGCTCCTACAGCAGAGATAGTTGCACATGTAGGGCTTGGGATGGCAGCGATTGCCATGCCACGCCCTGACTTGCCACACTTAGAAGGCTTGCCTGCTCAATACCAAGAATTTGCAGATGTATTTGGGGAGATGGAAGCAGATCAGTTACCCCCCCCCCCCCACTGGAAAACTGACTGTGCAATAGAGTTGGTCCCCAGTGCTCAATTGCCCAAGCCAAAAATCTATCCGATGACTCAGAAGGAGTTTGAGGCATTACGGGACTTCATTGACAAAAATCTGTCAAGGGGGTTTATTGAACCTGCTAATTCCCCAGTTGGGGCTCCTGTGTTATTCCGGGAAAAGAAAGATGGCACACTTCGACTCTGTACGGACTATCGAGGGTTAAATTCCATCTCTATTGTCAACAAGTACCCTCTGCCCCTCATGAAGGACATGTTAGCTCATTTGTCAAAGGGCAAGATTTTCTCCAAGCTCGATCTTCACGAAGCCTACTTCTGCATTCGCATAAAAGCTGGGGATGAGTGGAAAACTGCTTTTAATTGCCCACTAGAATCGTTTCAGTACAAAGTCCTCCCTTTTGGGTTAGCAGGGGTGCCTGGAGTCTTCATGCAATTGATTAATGAAGTATTACATGATCATTTGTTTAAAGGGGTCCTGGTTTATTTAGATGATGTTCTCATTTACACTGAAACTGAGGAGGATCACGAACGCCTCCTCAGACAGGTGTTACGCAAACTTAGAGATGCCAAACTCTATGCCAAACTTTCCAAATGTGAGTTTCACAAAACCCAACTTGACTATCTGGGCTATCGAGTGTCTGACCGGGGTATAGAAATGGACCCTGCTAAAATTCAGGCAATTCTAAGTTGGGAACATCCCCGCACTGGGAGGCAATTAAAAGTTTCCTAGGATTCAGTAATTTCTATCAGCAATTTATCCAGGGGTTCACTGAGATGGCTCTGCCCCTCACTGATTTACTCTGTACCAAGGGCTTGGGGGAGACACACAAAGTAAAAAACCCTGGGGCAGTGCTGAATTGGACGCCTGAATGCCAGGCAGCATTTGAGAAACTAAAAGCCCTTTTCACTGCTGAACCCATTCTACAGCACCCTGATCCTGAGCGCCCTTTTGTGGTCCAAGTTGATGCTTCTGACTCCTCAGTTGGGGCTATTTTGTTACAAAGGGATTCAGAAAATCGCTTAAAACCGTGCGCTTATCTATCCAGGAAATTTTCTGAAACAGAACGCCATTGGCATGTTTGGGAAAAGGAGGTGTTTGCTATAAAAGCAGCTTTAGAAACCTGACACCATCTCCTTGAAATCGCTAAATGCCCTTTTGAGGTTTGGACTGATCACAGGAATTTGGAAGCCCTCCACATGCCACGATGTCTCAGCCCTAAACAGATTCACTGGGCTCAGTTTTTCAGTTGCTTTAGCTTCCAGTTAAAATTTATTCCGGGAAAGAAAAACTTTCCGGCAGATGCTTTGTCACGTTTACCTCAGGACCTTGACCAGGTGGCAGATGTGGTTGGGACTGTTCTCACTGAACCACAACTGGGCTTGGTTGCTGTCACTCGGAGCCAGACCCGTGTGCAGGCAACCCTGCCCCCAGCCCAGTCTGGGAAGGGGAAAGTGCAAGTTCCTTGTCAGTTACAGAAGGACTTTCTCCAGGCACTGAAATCTGACACTTGGTTGCTAGCTAATAGAGACAATGTTTCTTTTGAAAATGGTCTGGTGTGGGTGGAACACCGCCTTTATGTGCCTGAAACTTTAAGTGCTGATGTTTTGCAGTGTTCCCATGATGATAAACTTGCTGGACACTTTGGTTTTGTCAAAACCTTGCATCTTTTTCGCTGTCAATTTTGGTGGCCAACCTTAAGACGTGATGTAAAAGATTATGTTGCTTCCTGTCCTGTTAGTGCCATGTCAAAATGAAAAGGGGGGAAACCACAGGGGCTTCTACAGCCAGTGGCCAGCCCATCCCACCCCTGGGATGAGATTTCTATGGATTTCATTGTGGACCTACCTCCCAGTCATAAGAAAACTGTCATTTGGGTTGTAAAGGATTTTTTCTCTAAACAAGCTCATTTCATTCCATGTGCATCCATTCCGTCAGCCCCACAATTAGCGCGCCTATTTCTCCACCACATCTACCACCTCCACGGTAGCCCCTCCTGTTTAATTTCTGACCGCGGCACACAGTTTACTTCTCAATTTTGGAAATCATTTTTAAAATTGATTGGCACTAAACAAGCACTGTCCACATCGTCCCATCCACAGACTGACGGTTCTACTGAGATTTTAAATGCCACTCTTGAACAGTTTCTTAGAGCATACATTAACTACCATCAGGATGATTGGGTGGACTTACTACCTTTTGCTGAAGTTGCTTACAACAATGCTGTGCATCAAAGTACCGGACAAACCCCTTTTCGCGTGGTTTCTGGTCACGACTTTGTTCCCATCCCTGAACTGCCACAACCCCCTTCCCAAACATGTTCTGCATCTGACTGGGCTGTTAAACTGTCTGATTCCTGGCCAGTAATTCAACAAGTTTTGGCTGATGCCCAGGCTGCTTACAAGTCTCAAGCTGATAAGCATCGTTCTTCAACAACACAACTTCAAAGTTGGGGATCAGGTGTATCTATCTACTAAATTTATCAAATCACCTCAACCCTCTAAAAAACTTGCTCCCAAATTCATTGGTCCTTTTCCTGTTGTTCATCTTTTCAATCCAGTCACTGTTAAATTGGAACTGCCTCACAATTTGAAATGCTTGCACCCTGTTTTCCATTGCAGCTTGCTTAAGCCTGTGCACCACTCACCGCATTGGCGCCCTCAACCTCCTCCTCCTGCTCCAATTATGATTGATGGCCAACAACACTTTGAAGTCAAGGACATCGTTGATTCTTGCAAGCTTTGAGGCACCCTGCAGTATCTGGTCTGATGGAAATACTTTCCTCATCCTGAATGGGTGTCTGCCCACCATGTTAACGCTCCTGATTTAGTTAACCATTTCCACCTTGCTTATCCTTTGAAGCCTGCTGCTTAATGTATTCTTCATTTTGGGGGGCAGTATGTCATGTTCACTGATTCAATGTAGTTCATACATCATAACGTTTCACATGCCATGGTGCTGACGTGCATTTCTGTTTGGGAGGGAGCTGCTGTGAGACCTTGTACCAAGCTCTGTATGTGAAATCAGGACAATGGAATGTGTTTGGGTTATTTTCTCTGTTCAAGGACTTTTCCTGCTGACCATCAGAAACTGTTAGGAGCACCTGGGATTGTGAACTTGAGAAGATTCTACGGGGGGAGGGATTTCATTTGCACCAAGGGTTTTCAGTTTGAATTTGGCACGCTTTCATCATTCTCAGCTTTCTCTGTGATCCTGCATACTATTCTTTAATAAATCAGATATCTTTGAATTCCTACTCATGAGTCTGATGGTGTTTTAGAATAAGCAACCATTACAAAGAGGTATTTTGGGGTGTTCAACAAACTGTCCCAACACAATTATCCCAGAGTCATTGAGCTACTTACCTGTGATTTATCTGTCATTCCAATATTTGTGATTGAGAGACAGGGGCTTCTCTGGGTTTTTTCTCCTCCCGTTCCACCTGCTTGTAGCCACAAGGACAGTGAAAAGGAGGCAGAAATGGGTGGAGTATGGTTAGCAACCCTTCCCTGAAAAAAATGTGTCTAATATACAGTATACTTTGTTTCTCTCCAGATTGAGGAAAAATTCAAAAAGCCTTTGCAGCAGATGGGAGGTCTGAAAAGATGGCTTTTCCCTCACCAATTTAATCATCCTAGATAACCTACTTCTTGCATACAGATATGAGCAAATTGAATAGAAGATAAGACTACTGGGTCTATCATAGAAATAGAGCTGTTGTTTTCCTTTAGGATCAGTCTCCTGTGATGCCTGAGGATAGCAAACCTGACAAAATGTGAACTGATTGACACAATTCCTCATTTTAGACACAATTAAGGTAGAGATAACATCTTCAAAACTTCCTAGTGAGGACCCATCTTCTGGTTTGTAAATCCCACTTAAATGACAGGAAATTTTCAGATCCTTTAATATAGTGAAAGGATCAGCCCTGCCAAGTTTCTCACCAAAGACTGGAGAAAAGTCTCCAATTTATAGGCCATCTACAGAAAAACAAAATATCTACAGAAATACAAAACAATGGTATGAAAAACCTGAGGCTGACTGAGCAGAAAACCTGAAACAGCTCTCTATTTCTTAGAGGATTCCAAATCGGGTAATTGTGAAGACCAAGAGAAACTAGAATAGGGAGACTTTTTCAAGACCTGAATTAATGTTCCTTGGCATGAGATGGTACAGTTGGCATACTTTGCCATTTTTACATCTCTATCAATTCTCCCTACCACTGGTTTGTACAAAATGTTCCAGGAATGTATTAATTTGTAAGGCAATGAAATCTACAATGTACTGCTTCCTATTTGAAACAAATATGATAAATTAGGCCAATGTCCAAAAAAATAGAATATGGTTGAAAATGTCAATCTTGGGTTGGTGGATGGATCCCAACTGAAATACTTGAAGTAGGGCTGTGCAGCTCTTTTTGGGGGGTTGGGGGGCATAGTCCTCCAATGCCAGGTTTCTCAACCAGGGTTCTAGGGTTCCACAAGAGGTCACTAGGGGTTCCCTGAGAGATCAAGATTTATTTTAAAAAATATTTCAAATTCAAGCAACTTCACATAAAAGAGGTTCATTTCATTCCTTATTTTTAGTTTAAGAACATTGTTAATGCCTGTAATATCAGGCCTACACATGAAATATATGAATATAATCATTTTGTAACTTCTGGCCTATATTTGAGCCTGAATGTGCGGGCGTTCCCCAAGGCTTGCAAAATATTTCAAGGGTTTCTCCAGGGTCAGAAGGTTGAGAAAGGCTGCTCCAATAAAACAAAGCAGCCTCTTGAAGTGATGTGGCCTCATTGTTTCTAATCCTGGTAGCTAAATTGCTGTGCTTTGCCTGCTCCTTCTGTCCTGTCTGGAACTTCCAATAGCTGAAGAGGTCATCTGCAATACATGCACAGAAGCCCCTTCTAACAACTGCAACTATTGGCTGAGGCTTCAAGGTGATGCAAAGGTCCTTGTCAAGGCAAGTCATGTTGCCTCTTTGTCTTGATAAGAATCAGAGTGTCTTTACATCACAAAGTGCCTGAGCAAGGCAAAGCTGCCTTCAAAGAAGGTTATGAGACACCCACCCTCATTTAATTACATATAATTAATGTCAAATTGTAATTTAGCAGGTTTGATTTTGACAGGATTTAGAAGAGAACACAGAAGTAATGTGCATGAAAGCCAGTATGGTGCTAACTGTTAAGAATTTGAATTAGGAACAGGAAGACACTGTTTCTAGTCCATTCTCAGCTGTGGAAGATTTTTGGGTGACTTTGGGCCAGTTGCTCTTTCTCAGCCCAAGGGTGGTGGTTGTGGGGAAAACAGGGGAGAGAATGCTAGGCACAGCAACTTGAATGAAAGGTGGGATAAAAGTTTAATATGAATAAATTAATAAATGCAATATTTTTATTTATTTTATTTTATTTTATTATTTATTTATTTATTTATTTTATCCAAATAATTGATCTTAAATGGTCAGGCATGTGAAAAAGAATCAGGCAGGCTAACAAGCTTTTAGATTCAGAAATTCATCCATCATATCCCAAGGCAAAATCTGTCATGATCGCTGGTGCAATGTTGGCGACATCGCAACGGCTCGCATGACAAAGCACGGAGGCGTACTAATGACTGGAGAGGGATGGGCAATAAAACAGGACAAAGACAGAAATGGGTCTAGGAGATCTACAAGCCCTTATCGCCTGGTAATTGGCAATTAACAAGGAGAAGATCAGGGCGAAGATCGGAAGGGCGCGTCCAGATGCTTTCGAGGAATTCCGAAGCCTAATCGCCCGGTAACGAGCCATTACGCCACAGAAAGAAAGACAGAGCAATGCCCAAGGTGATTGGGGGTGGACGACCTCTCACCTAGCAAAGCATGGATGGCCAGTCAGCCCATGGACCTCGTGGGGCATGCCCGGGTAATGTGGGGGTGGAGCGCTAATTGGCACGAAGCTATTTAAATCTACTCTTGGTGCGCTTCTCTCACTCTCAGCTTTCTACTGGTGTGCACTCTATTCTGAATAAAAGCCAGAACTTAACTCTGCTTATAGTCTGGGTCTTTTATTTAGCTTAGGCATTCCTCACATAAAGCTGAGAGTCATCAAGAACGGACCTCGCCAGCCTCTACCGGAAAAAAAATTTTCTTGCGAGAGACGCAGCTGCCGATGACTGAACCGGGAACGATCTTGGAGTCGGCACTGCAGAGCGGAGGTGCGAAAGACTCAACACAAGGGAGAGAGGCGACCAGACCGCTCCTGGAACCGGCACTCCCGAGATGGGACACGAGCCCCTTCCCCACCCGCACCGCACCCCAGTTGGGAGCCTGGAGCCCCAGCACAGAGTGGAGGGCCCCGATGGAAGACGAAGGCGGGAGTCAACAGCACTTCAGGTGGGACATCGTCGCGGACCCCCGGCCGGGAACATCCCACACCACCTGGAGACTCCAATACCCCCAGATGCCTGAGAGGGAAGTTGCAGGACCTCCAATCGGACCACAACCGGCAGCACCGAGAATGGACGATCCCATCACACAGGACAGGATCAGGGCTCTGGAATCCAAGTTGCAGTCATTAGAGTACCAGCTGCAATTCCTGGCAAATGTGATGAGTGAACTCACAAAGAATGCTGCCACACAGGGCGTAGGGAGGGGTCTCGGCATTCCACCCACCCTATCGCCGACCCCGAGAGGAAGGGGCCAGATGCGGGACTCACTCCCAGGACCCCGTGGGCTTATTCCAGTGGGAATCAACCCTACTCACACACAAGTTGGGGTTGCTCCAGTCAGTGGGATCATGAAAGGCTTTCCAGTAAAATTTGATAGTGACCCCACGAACCTATCTTTCTTCCTAACAAACACGACAAACTACATCCAATTATACGGACATTGTTTCACATCAGAAGGGGCCAAAATCTCGGCTGTTGCCACTAAACTAAAGGGCAGAGCCGCAGACTGGTACATCCAAATGTCAGAGTCCAGAGCCCCGGCCCTAGCTACCTTTCACACCTTCCTGACCACCTTGAAGCAGTACTTCGAAGACCCCTTGGCGAAGGAGAGGGCTAAAGGCACACTGAAAGAACTTAATCAGGGGCAGAAATCGGTCACAGATTACGCCCTGGAATTTAAGGTCTTAGCAGGGAAGATCCCTGAATGGTCGGAGGCCACCCTGATTGACATGTTTAAAGATGGCCTCAATCGGGAGGTGTTGCAGTGGGCGCTGTACAGAGATGATCCAGACTCACTACATGACTGGATCTGTCTTGCTGGGAAGGCTGAACACGCCCAGTGCACCTTCATGCTGGCAGCTAAGAGGGACAGGTTCCCTCCCAGTGGGAAAGGGCCAGCGCCACAGCTGGGCCCAACATGGGACGCCGAAAGATGTCGCTTTGCCCGTGGCCAGTGCATCAAGTGCGGTAAGGCTGGTCACCATGCGGTGGAATGCCACAAGGCTAGGACGGTGGATCGCCCATCTAGATCGATGCAGAAGTCTCCACAGAAACCGCCCACCCCACCCCCCCCGGAGGCTGTCAGCAGCACTAGAGACCCAGGACGAAGAGGAGGATGTCTACATCGTGAAGAACGAGTTGACCGCCCTGGAGCAGCCGGTGGAAAACGCATTCCACCTGTCCTAAACAGCGCTGCTGGACAGGTGGCAGAGAATGGGTGTGATACCACCAGGGTGAGTGAGGACTGTCCCATCCTGACTGTGACAATTGAACTGAGCTACTGCTCCAGGATCATCGAAGTCAAGACTTGGGTGGACTCCGGATGTTCCAGATGCCTGATCCATCTCAACCTAGTCGAGGCGCTAAAGTTACCCTGTTCCCCACTCCTGAAACCACTGCTTTTCCAGCAGCTTGATGGTTCCACAGCGGGGGTGGGGTGGGGGGCTACCCAGGGTACAGAGAACATTACTCTAAAAATGGGCACACACAGGGAAACCATTGAATTCATGGTTACCCCAGTGGGCAAGCCTATAGTGGTTCTGGGAATTCCCTGGCTAACTCGTCACAATCCCTACATTAACTGGAGGACCCGTATGATAACATTCGAGGATGGGTTCTACCAAGCACCGGCCAAGGGGAAATCCCCCAATTTGACGGTAGGGAGGGCGGAGATTGTCGACCCTCAAGCTCAAGCTTCCCCCATGGAGGGGCTGCCAGAACAATACGTGGACTTCACGGACATCTTCAGGGAGGAGGAGGTGGACCAGTTACCCCCCCACCGCAAGACGGACTGTGCCATCGAACTGCTCCCGCATGTCCCATTGCCGAAGCCAAAGATTTACCCGATGACCCAAAAGGAGTTGGCGGCACTGTGGGACTTCATCGACAAAAATGCATGGGGCTTCATCGAACCAGCAAACTCACCGGTCGGAGTGCCCGTTCTATTCCGCGAAAAGAAGGATGGTACCCTAAGACTGTGTACAGACTATCGTGGGTTAAATTCAACTTCCTTGTCTAACAGGTACCCCCTACCCCTCGTGAAAGACATGCTGGCACACTTGTCAAGTGGAAAGGTGTTTTCCAAACTTGACCTCCGCGAGGCGTATTACCGCATCCGCATCAGGGAGGGGGACGAATGGAAAACAGCTTTTAACTGTCCCTTGGGCTCCTTTCAGTATAAAGTACTGCCGTTTGGTCTTGCAGGGGCCCCGGGGGTGTTCATGCAACTAATTAACGAGGTCCTACATGACCATCTGTTTAAAGGGGTACTGGTTTATCTGGACGATGTCCTGGTATATTCCAAAACTGAGAAAGAATGCAAAAGATTGGTCAGACAGGTTCTCACCAAGCTCCGGCACGCTAAACTTTATGCTAAGCTTTCCAAGTGCGAATTTCACAAGTCGCGCCTGGACTACTTGGGTTACAGGATTTCAGATAAGGGCATCGAAATGGACCCTGCTAAGGTCCAAGCTGTCTTGAGCTGGGAGCGCCCACACACCCGGCGCCAACTCCAAAGTTTCCTGGGATTTGTAAATTTCTACAGATCCTTCACAAAAGGGTTCGCAGAAATTGCCCTGCCCTTGACTGATTTGTTGCAGACCAAAGGAGTCAGCGAAACACGCAAGGTAAAAAACCAGGGGCCATGCTCAATTGGACTCCCGCCTGTCAGACTGCTTTCAACCAGCTGAAAGCACTCTTTACAGCGGAGCCAATTCTAGCCCACCCCAACCCCGGACGGCCTTTTGTAGTGCAAGCTGATGCCTCTGATTTTTCCATTGGGGCTATCCTATTGCAAAAGGACCCTGCCAGACTCTTGAAACCCTGTGCCTATCTCTCCTGGAAATTTTCCAAGACGAAGAGACGCTGGCATGTCTGGGAAAAAGAGGCATTTGCAGTAAAAGCAGCACTGGAAGCGTGGCGTCACCTGTTAGAGGGAGCGACTTGCCCTTTTGAGGTCTGGACAGACCACTGCAACCTCGAGGCACTCCGCACGCCCAGGCACCTCAGCCCTAAGCAGATTCGCTGGGCTCAATTTTTCAGCCGTTTCAACTTTCAGCTGAAGTTTATCCCAGGGAGAAAGAACTTCTTGGCAGATGCACTCTCCCGACTGCCCCAAGATGTGGAGCCTGTCTCCGACGTCGTGGGGACTGTGCTCTTGGAGTCTCAATTAGGTTTGGCCACTGTCACCTGGAGCCGCACTCGGGAACAGCCTCCCCCCACCTTGCAAACGACTCCAACGCAGCCCGCTCTGGACCACTGGCAACCACAGATGCTGGGTGGGTTGTGGGCAGAGTTTACACTCGCATTAAAATCTGATCCCTGGCTCCTTGCCAACCCAGACAATGTCTCCATGGAACAAGACCTCGCCTGGGTGGAGGGTCGTTTATACGTCCCTGACTCGCAACGGTTAACTATCCTCAGCCGGTCCCACGACAGCAAGCAGGCTGGTCATTTCGGGTTCCTCAAATCCCTCCACCTGACCCGACGACAATTCTGATGGCCCTTCCTCAGGAAGGATGTCAAAACGTATGTGGCATCCTGCCCTGTTTGCGCTATGTCTAAGCAACCATCCGGTAAACCCCAGGGGCTGCTGCAACCTCGTGGGTAACCCTTCACACCCTTGGGACAAAATCTCTATGGATTTCATTGTGGATTTACCACCTAGTCAGAAGAAAACAGTCATTTGGGTAGTCAAAGACTACTTTTCCAAACAAGCTCACTTTGTCCCGTGCCTCTATCCTGTTGGCGCAACAGCTGGCGAAGCTCTTTTTGGTACACGTGTACTGCCTTCACGGCTGCCCCTCTCGCTTGGTGACCGATAGGGGCACACAATTTACGTCACGGTTTTGGCGGGCTTTTTTGAAATTAATTGGCACCGAGCAAGCACTGTCAACCTCCTGGCATCCCCAGACGGACGGATCTACTGAGATCCTCAATGCCACCCTGGAACAATTCCTCCGCTCATACATCAACTACCACCAGGACGACTGGGTGGACTTACTCCCCTTCGCAGAGGTGGCATATAACAACGCGGTGCATCAAAGCACGGGATGAACCCCCTTCGGGGTGGTGTCAGGTTGGGATTTCGTCCCCATTCCCGAGCTTCCACAACCCCCATCCCCAGTAGTGGTGGCCTGTGATTGGGGTCCTAAACTCGCAGACTCCTGGCCCATCATTAAGGACGCTCTCAAGGAGGCACAGACCACATACAAACTTCAAGCTGACAGGCACAGATGCCATCAGCCGCCTTTTCGAGTAGGGGACATGGTTTACCTCTCCACGAAATTTATTAAGTCGCCCCAACCCTCCAAGAAACTGGGCCCCAAATTTATTGGCCCCTTTCAGGTTACACAAATTGTGAACCCGGTCACAGTACGTTTGGATCTGCCTCATAATTTAAAGAGGCTGCACCCGATGTTCCACTGCAGCCTACTCAAGCCGGCTGGTGACCCCTCCTGGTGGCATCCACGCACTCCCCCCACCCACCCATCATGATCGACGGATAGCAGCACTTCAAAGTCAAGGAGGTTCTCGGCTCCCGCAAGCTTCATAGCTCCCTCCAATACTTAGTGCACTGGAAACACTTTCCCCACCCTGAATGGGTCTCTGCCCACGACATTCAGGCACCAGAACTAATCCGCAACTTCCATGTGGCATATCCCTTCAAACCCTCGGCTTGATTTTCTCCAGGGGGGCGGTATATCATGATCGCCGGTGCGATGTTGGCAACATCGCAACGGCTCGCATGACAAAGCACGGAGGCATACTAATGACTGGAGAGGGATGGGCAATAAAACAGGACAAAGACAGTAATGGGTCTAGGAGACCTACAAGCCCTCATCACCTGGTAATCGGCAATTAACAAGGAGAAGATCAGGGTGAAGATCGGAAGGGTGCGTCCGGATGCTTTCGAGGAATTCTGAAGCCTAATCGCCCGGTAACGAGCCATTACACCACAGAAAGAAAGATGAAGCAATGCCCGAGGCAATTGGGGGTGGACGACCTCTCACCTAGCAAAGCATGGATGGCCGGTCACCCCATGGACCTCGTGGGGCATGCCCGGGTAATGTGGGGGTGGAGCGCTAATTGGCACGAAGCTATTTAAATCTACTCTTGGCGCGCTTCTCTCACTCTCAGCTTTCTACTGGTGTGCACTCTATTCTGAATAAAAGCCAGAACTTAACTTTGCTTATAGTCTGGGTCTTTTATTTAGCTTAGGCATTCCTCACAAAATCTCAGTGTCCCCTGTTAAGGCATCTGACATCAGTGTTTTCTGATGGGGAAATGGGATTTCAATTCTGGGGGCAGAAAATCCGAAAAATCCAGCCAAATAAAACACATTTTGTTGGTACTGTTTCCCTTTTCTTTCAGCTGAGCTCATAATGAAAGCGTGTACTAACATCTTTTGACAATACTTCATCTAGAAAATGTTGTGTCTACACACTGAAATACAATACAATTTTCTATATCTTCTAAATCCCCACTACAAATTTTAATTAAACAGTAAATAAAATATGGTTTATCAAAATGGTCACTTTTTTTTTAAAAAAAAGTGAGTTTTTAGTCATTTTTATAGAACATAGGGGAAGAAAACATTCTCTTCTCTTTTTGATGGCTCACGATCATAACAGATGCTTGATACCTTGAGACTAGCTTACAAGAACCCATGGGATCCCACAGTTCTCCTTAAGTAGAACCAGGCAATGAATTATCTATGACCATTAATGGAGATGTCAAAAAAACAACAACAAAGAGAAATAAACTTAAAGATTTGGCAGATTTGGATGCAAACATACAAACAGGACATTGCACAGTCAGGCTGCTTAAATGGTCACAGTGTGTAAATAATAAAGCTAAAAATAAGTGTCTCTGGAATTATCAAGGAAAAAGAAAAGCTCAGGTTTGAAACAGGTCAGCTGCAGACAATATATGTATCAGCAGCATTCTAAATACGGTTTTTGCAGAGGTCAACTTAAAGGTAAGCCTAGGGATCTAGTTAATGTTGCAGCTTATGCAGTAATTAGTAATCCTGAGCATTAGTTCCAAATGTTGTCCTCCAAAAATATCTCAACATAATCAACATACCACTGCCCTTTTCCTAAACAGTGCATGAATGGCTATTCAATGCACCCACAAATGTATAAGAACTGGTGCAGGTGATGAATTGGCCTGGCTAACTTGAAAGAGTTTCCTCCCCCACCCCAAATAAAATATGAAATAGAAATCAGAAGCCTTCTCCATGCATTCAGATGGATACATACTGTGTCTGGCTAGATAGAAGTAGTTCACTTATTCCTCTTTTATTTCTGATATAAAACAGACCCTAATACTCTCTCTCTCTGTATCTGTGTATACACACACACACACACAACAGTATACTGTACTATAGATATATTGCAGAGAGAGAGACTTCTAAATTTATCTAGAATTGGTTTAATGGAAGGAAGAGGAATAGTTCTAAACTGCTAGGTTGGCAGGTAAACTACTAGTTGATTTTTTGTCCTACTAAATATCATATTACAATTCCTTCCATGTTCCCAAATCATATTTTAATTCCATCTCTTGTAGATAGGTCAAAAGTAATTTAATTTAAAGCAGGGTCTGTGTGCAGTTTGGTTGGTTGTCTTGCTTCATCCTTTCCTGAATAGCAGGCTAAATTGGATTGATCTTAGTTTTACATTCATTACTGGGAAATGCTTGCAAAAGCTTAAAACCTGAACACTCTCATGCCTTGTTTATTCTCTCCAACCCCTTTAAAAAAAACCTTGCTAAGCTGAGGCTTTGGGAAATATAGATCATCCTTTAAAATAACTGGGATCCTACTATTTGTCCAAGCTGTCTCCTTAAGATGCTGTGAAGACAGCCAGTCTTGCCTTTATATTTCCAATGGATATTGGCATCTCCCACTGACAGACATCCACATATGCCCTAATGTCAGGCCGTTTTCCCACTTGTGACTTAAAAAAGTCTTCTAGCATCAAGTAGCCATAATTTAGCCAATATAAACCCTGTTCTCATTATTGGCATATTGGCATAATGAGGGTCAGGTGACCCTAGAAATGTCACAAAACTCTGTTGGCAATCCTGCTTCAATCAGAGTCAACCCATTATGAATTTCTCCATTCTCTCTGGTGTTGGCCTTGTATTACCAACTTGAATATGTTCATACCACCCTTGTCAGGTTTGCATCCAGACCAGTGTAGGTCTAAATGAGTTCCAAAGTGTAGTAATATGAGGTGTGTCCCTGGGCCCCTCTATCCTTACAAGGGCTTAATGCTCCTATAGTGTTGCATTCAATAGGTCACGCAAAATAGCCGGGTGCTGATCGAGAGAATTCTACCTTAATCTTTTCTACATTGGGGGGATCAGAGTCCCCCAAATTCTATTTTTATAGTCTTATTATGTTAAAAACTTTTTTTTCCTAATGTTTTTCTTTGCATTCAGATTTTTTCTCCTGTCATACTAATGAGCCACATCAGCACAAGTTGAGTGTCTGAAACTTGATATTATTATTTTATTGCCCCCTTTTCTGTACCATTAACTTGCATTCCTGATGTCATGCTATTTTTTTTTTTATCAATGGCATTTAAACAGGCTACTGTTAAGTAGGTAGGATGATTACACTAATAAAAATTGATAAGTAGGCAGGTAATCCTTCCCAATTTATTGCTATGGCAACAGACAGTACATGTAGCTTGTTGCTGAAGAACAGAATGCTAATAATCAAACGCATCTGACCCAAATGAATCTGTAACACAGCTTCTTGATACAGTATCTTGATTGTATGTATTACTGAAAAGTCATTCTCATTAATTCCACTTCTAAGTTACTTCGTGGATTTGTTCTGAAGAATAGCAAAATTGAAAGCAAAAAAAAAGAGCACCATGGATCTATCATCAAACACCATTCATTAAAGCACTAAATTTTAAGTAGGGCTTCTAGTTTAATCCTCTAAACTCAATCTTTATTTCAGGATGTCACTTTCATAGGGATGAAATTCAATCTTGCATAGTCATTGCAACATGACACAAAGAAATACAGAAAATGCACTTCAATTAAGTAATAATCATTTGGCAAAAATGGCCATTACTTGCAGTAATGCTTGGTTTGTTAGCTAATGGCCCAAGGCAAAGCTGAGAGCTGTTAAGGTTTGAGCAAGCTGCTTGTGAATTGGGGCAGTCAGAGATTTAAAGAGATTTGCAGAAGGGGAGAACTGTTATATGCTAAAGCTAATGGTTTATTTGTTTTTTAAGAGAATGATTATATCAGACAACTTGACTGAAAATATCAGTTGTTCTTGGGAAAGAGACAATTGATGTTTTGCTGAAAACAATAAAGAATATAGTGTGTTAAATAGCTCCAGGCAGAGTCCCCGTCCCCCTCTATACTTTCATACATCTTTCAACTCCGTAGCAAGAAATAGCATGGACAATAGTAAATCTCTGTATGAACATTAGTCACTTATAGCTCCAGGCAGAGTCCCCGTCCCCCTCTATACTTTCATACATCTTTCAACTCTGTAGCAAGAAATAGCATGGACAATAGTAAATCTCTGTATGAACATTAGTCACTTATATAGTAAGAAAACAGATCCATCCAAAGTTGGAAAACATCAAAGCATGAAGCCATCTCAAGGAGATAATGCCATCACCATACTTGATCATCTCTTAGTTTTACCATGGTATTTATTCAGCAGATTGCAGCACTGATTTTCTTTCATCATATGCTCTATCTTTCGTCATATGCCAGGCTATTGGTTTTAGAATGGGAGAGCTTGCCATATTGCTGTCAGAACACACTATATGATGGTGGATTAGAACAAAGTGTTCGTTTTGTGTGCAGCCTAGCAGAAATCAGGCACAGTTAATTGAAAGGAATTTTAAAAATACAATCTGAATCTCTATTAGATTGGTGGTCCCCAGTGTTGGATCATCAGTGGGATACTGCTTTGAAGTGGAAGTCTGTATTCTTAGCTATCAAGAGAAGTGACTCCCCTATTAAAGAAGGAAATGTTAAAAAAAACTAGGGGGATTATTTCCTCCATTCTTGTAATTCATCTTCCACCACACACACACAACTCACTGTCCATGCATTTCACAACTTGGAGAAGAGACATTAATGTATGGACATATATATTTAGGATAAATATCCTCCATATGAGAGAAGGATCCTGGCCAATCCCAAAGAGTTCTGTTTCGAAATATGTAGGACCCTTTTTCACAACCATAGAATGAGAGCCTGTTGAAAGCAGATCAGAACTTACTTCCATGATTCCACAATCCTCTCCTGCATGACTTTATTATCCAAGGAAATCTGTGTTTTTTGGTGTCACAATCCCATCTGACAAAAGATTTTCCATGTGTAAAATTATATAGTTTGCTGCTCTTAGCTAGTTCTTGAATTGTCCTTTACACTTTTCTGCTTTGCACCTTTTTCTTTTCCCACCTGGTACATTTTTGTTTCTTTTCATTTTTCGCTTGGTTTCATCTGATTCAATGATACTATCTTCATTCTTGCATCTTACCCCCAAATGGGCATCTATATATAGAGAGCATCAAATCAAAATTGCAACTAATGGTAGCCATTCATAAAACAAAGTTCATGAGTAAATTGTGTGATCCTTACGAAACCCATGTCCTGTCAGATCTATTCTCTTTCCTACTGCTTAAGATATGAAAAAGTACTTCATATAATGGTCCTTAAGTTTATCATGACTCTTTATATTTATCTGAATGTCTGTTTCACAGTGCTAATTACCAAAACTCAACTTTCTCAAAGCTGGTGCCCTCCAGATGGTTGGGGCTAGAATTCCCAACCAGTATTTAATCTTTGTGAAGTGATATATGAATTGGCCTGATGTTCTTCTTTTAGACTAATTATCCACCTTGTTGAACTCTAGATTTTGTATTCTCAGAATTTTCTAGTGCTGGGTTTTTTTGGGGGGAGGGGCTCAATAAACCAGTCAAATATACTGGAAAAAAAATTATTTGTATCTAAAGATTCATCCAAAAAGGATATATCCAGGAAAGAAATATGAACACCATTAACGTACTTCATAGAAAGTTGCATCCAAAGGTTTGCAAATGGGAGGAAAAAAATTGGCTTAGGCCAATCAGCAAAGCCTTAGCATTGAGCCAGGATATACTCACAAGAGATAAAGGTATGCTTAGATGGAAGTATGCATCCAACTATTTCTAAATTCCAAGCTATGGTCAGTATTTCCAGAGCTAGGGAGATGTGTGTAGAGGCAGGAGGACCAGTCTTCAACTGTTTCCTTCATCCAGAGTGTTCTCCATTTAGTGGCTTTCTTGGATTTGTCACAGATTTCCATTCTTAACTGTTATAATAACCTTATTTCAGCTCAATGGCATCTGGCTTATCTCTTATTCTGAGAGTAAATTCAATGGATTGATTCAAGCTGGTTGTAAATATATCCATAAAAGTCTTCAAAGATATCCAGTTTCTTGTATTTGTGTGTTCCCACTCTTGTCCAAATCCCAATTACATGCTGCCTCAAGTACCCTCTACACATTTTTTTCTCCTTCGTTCTAGACAACTCCAATAAAGTTAAAGTTATTTCTGTAGCATGGATACATCTGTAGTCTGTTTACTTGTACTTCCAGAAGATACAGCAGTGACCCTTGTAGACAAAGAGGTAGGGAGAGCTGACTAGTGAGTAACAGAAAGCAAAACACTGGACTCTCCAAAGATGTAGAGAATCTGATGAAGTTTATTCTCCCTGGTCCCATGAGCATCCAGAGACATGGACTGAACAAAAAAACAAATGCTTTGGAGCCTCCACAGCCCAAATCAAGAATGTTCAAAATAAAATGCCTAATCAAGGAGGTAAATTCTTCTGGCGGAGCATTTAGGAGCTTGTTCTCCAGTGCTCTCAGCAACAGTCACTCTAAGCTGTCCAGCTTCAGCTGTGGGCATATATGCAGCTTCTTACTAATGGCTCCCTGTCTTCCTTCTTTCCTTCCTGAGGAAGACTTCTCAGCTTGAGGAATCAGCTCTCTTCTCTGCCTGAGCAATGAGTTGAGTCTAGGCCAAGCAGCATAGAAGGGTAGTGGACTAATGCAGCCGGTGCTTTCTCCATAGGTTTCTCCTTGCTGTCGTCTGGCATCTGCTGTCTCCCTGAACCTTCTTCTCCAACCCCAACATTTCTTCCTTTATCAGAGCAGCCTTTTGTCAGCAGGCACTGAACCTGTAATGACTCATATTCTGCTGCTGTGGTTTACTCAAAAGGAGGCTGATGTTTTTCCTTCACCCCAGAAGAACAACTAAAACAAGACAACAACATGCTTATGAGAAGAAGCAGAAGAAGGATTGGTGTTTAAAGGACACTGAAGATAGGAAGGGAGAAAAAGTGTATGAAGCATTATTCCAGAGATACTGTTATATAATCTGAATTCTCTAGATTGTATTCTATATTCTGTAGGCTACAGAGAACAGACTCACACAGCCTGACTTGAATGTGGAAAGGAAATGGAAGAGTTTCCACAGCTTTTTATCTCCCAGAACTTCATACTCCTCATTTCCATTGTAAAGCCAGTAGATTTTTATTAACATTAGTTTAAATAGATAGGGAACATTAGAGAATTGGATCACCGAGATAATACCTAGTATTCTTATCAGAGCAATTTAGAACCTACATATGGCTTATATATATGCCATCAAAGGCAAAGGCACCTATAGACATTTAGTGTTTCTAGATATCAAGGCTTTAATGTTTGCAAAATGCTTTCCTGACAGAAAGAGCTTCCTGCATGTTAAACATCATTAGTGCCATGTGTATTCTATGCTGTCTCAATTGATTCTGATCATGTCTAATCAGGATTTTTCAAATAATTCCTCTCTGTGTCTGGAAAGGAAATTAAATAAGAAAGTCTTATGTACCTTTGATATGAGAGTTTGTGAATTAGGAAAGGCAAAATGATAATGGAAGGACATGGCAGGGGAGGGGGAGAACGTATTTATCAGAAAAAGGGACAATAAATGCTTGAAACTGTGGCACAAGAAAAGTATGAAAAACCATCAAGATAAAGATGTAAAGGGCATATAATCTGGAACAGTGTTTCTCAAAGTCAGACTCAGTGTTTAAGATGTGTGGACTTCAACTCCCAGAATTCTGGAAATTGAAGTCCACACATTTTAAAGGTGCTAAGTCTGAGAAATGCTAATCTACAAGGATCTTGTTATGGCTGGTACCAGCATGGCTGAGGGCCACATCTCAAAAGGACCAGTCTAACATAAGAGACAGCCTTGACTAGATCTTTCCCTAAATGACTTTATTAGGGTATATATTCTACATTTTGAGACTTGAAGAAGTTGCCATACAGTTAGTCCTAAGTACAGTAGTACCTGAGATCAGCACAAACGGAATGCAAGGACTCCAGAAGAAAGACAAAATATATAAAGAGACAAATCTAAGAAGAGTTCCAATCAATAGCCCATCTACTCTAGTGTGTTGTTTCACAGAGTGGTCAACCAGATGGATTCAGGAAGCTCATAAACATGAATGAAAGGGTAATAGCCTTCTATCATTGTTGCTCCCTAACAAGTAGTATTTAACTGGAATCATTGGGTCTGTGGTTTGCAATTTAGCTGTCTGAGTAGCAGTCCATCTTCCATTTTCAGCAACACTCTAATATGTAGGCAAACAATACTATTTATTTAACACTGTTAAATAGCAGATACATTTTAAAAGAATATACAGATAGATTCACCTTTAAAACTAGTTGCTAATACCCAATACTTCCATTCCCACTCTTCTGTGGGTGAATTTGAAACTTATGTCCTCTGATTTGCTGTGATGTCAAATTCTGGGGAGCACTGAGATCTATATTCAACAACAGGGCATATTTGCAATGGCAATAGGGTGCTGAGCAGGGTCCAGCTTCAAGAATTTCAGGTGTGTTGCATAAAGATTCATCAAGCAGTAGAAGGGGGATTTTTTACAGTTCTGTCTCTGTTGTTCCTAAGCCAGACAAAACTTCTTTATGTTGAGCAAGGTAGGGAATCTACTTGCTGGCCATTCAGGTTGCAGTTCATAGTGGCAACAGGATAAATTAAGAGTTCTGCAGCAAAACCACAGATAACACCCCTCCCCCAAGTGTCTTAATAGAAAGCACACTTTCCAATCACCATGCAAATGATGGTTTTGTATCTAACCCTGTTACTAAATGAGATCTGATTTTTTTTATTTAGCATTATATAAGGATCTACCTGTTATTCTGGGTCTAGCAATGAGCCATCAACCCTATTAATCACTGATAGCCTGATTCTCTATAAATTTGCCCAATCATCTTTTAAAAATATGTAAATTGTTCTCCAGCATTACATCTAATGGCAGCACATTTTACAGTTTAACTCTGCAGAGGGTGAAGAGGTACTTCTTTTTATTGGTCCTGAACCTCCTCACATTTCATTTTAACAGATGCCCAAGTTCCAGCAATATGAGAAAAGGAGAAAACCTTAGCTCTAACCACATTTTTCATATGATCCATGATTTTATATATCTATCTTATCTATCTTTGCTCCAAATAAAAAAGAAAGTCTAGATGCTGCAGCTTGAGCCTGACCCAAAAGAATGGGCAGGTAGCTCCAACATTTTCAGTCTTTGGGGGATTTGATTATAAACTCATTCCTTAACCTTGCAGGAGCTTAAACACACATTTGCCCCGCTAAACCTGCCTCAGACCTCACACTAATGGAAATTGTGAAGTCCTGCTATAACCGTTCTTCAAAGGGCTGCTGTTTAAATCCTGAATCATTTCCACTGCTCCTTTTTCCCAGCTCTACAACATGCTTTTTTTGCATGAGATGACCCTATACAGTTGGTTGTGTACATTTTCCTACACAACCATTTATATTATTTTTTTGCATGAAAATTGCAATGTATCTTTACAATAACCCTTTGGATATAATACATATATGCAAAATTATCTAGATTGATTGGAAACTTGAAGGGAAGGCTAAAGAAAATTTCATTTTGATGCAGGTCGGATGACTGTAAATGGAAAAAAATGGTTTAATGAGTTCTAATTAGCACATGTATAAAAGAAGTCAGAACTGATTAAAGTTTGTCTTTCTAACATCTCTAGGCTGTCTTTAAATGTAGAAGTCTCCCAGCTACTGAACATGACATCTTATTTACAAAGCCAGTGATGAACCACTGTCTTGAATGGTACAGCTTTAAAGTCAAACAATGCTTCTATTTGACTTTGCTGCTTGAATCTCTTCCCTATAACAAGGAGAATGCCCAGTTTTCATTCATATAACTTGCAAATAAACTTCCTCTTTTCATTTAACACATACAACAGCTTGCCCTGATTCTCTAGCACACCTTTATGAATAAACAGCACATTATTTTCACCTGATGTTTTCTCCTTATTTCAACATCTTTCTCTTGAATATTGTACTTCAAGTGCTGTCAACTTCCATGTTGCCTAGGAGGTATCTCTTGCCTTAACCAAGAAACCCTAAATAAAGTAATTGATGTGTGGGCACATGTGTGTAAATAAAGTTGGAAGTGAAGTAGGTAGGGGAGCATTCTGGGGGGAAATAAGTACCCAAGAAAGAAAAAGTACCAACCTCATATCTATTTCTAAACATCAGTGTCCAGCTAAAGCACACATGAGGCCAAAGAGTTTTTAGAATTAGAACCCTATAGTAGTAGAATAGTTGTGGGGGTAAAATTATTCCCCTGTATTAACTTGATAAGTCTGCCCCCCACCCCCAGTTGCTAATTAATCCTTTCATTAGTAGACCCAAAGCTCTGAGATAGAAAGTTGAATGGGCATGATTTGTCTGAATCTAATTTTTCTCCAGTCCTTGATTACATGCAGTTGGTGATGTGGGCTCAAACTTTCTTGAAAAAAAAAAGAAGGAGAAATTAGTCTTAGGAAAATGATGCACAAACACCCAAATCTAGAATATAATCTTCAGTCCCCACATGGTGGAATATTTTTTAATTCTAATTAATCCAACAGTTGTGAACCCTGGTTTAGTTTCAAGCAAACTATCTAAATTGGTTTATCAGGACAGGAAAACCAAGTATTTCCTTCTAAGAATTATTATCTGTATTACATGTTCTGGTCCATCATGGGTTTTGTTTGTGTGTGTGTTTGTGTTGCCTTTTTTCTTTATATTAAAAAACAACTGTTTTTTAAAAAAAAATCAGCATTCATTTTCATTTGCAATTTTCCCTTGTATGAAGGATTCTGTAGTATATAGAGCTTTTAATGCACTTACTCAAGGAATCTCCATTTTACCCAAACTTCTTTGATGCGGTGCTTTGTTCTGTAAATGTCCCCAGTATAAGGCCTTTTTTAAAATAGTCACTGATTTTTGAAATGTACCTTTCCTAAACATTTTAATGGATTTTTGAATAGAGAAATATTGATGCCAACAGACTCCATTCAGAATGGCCACCTGTGTTACAGAAAAATCTGGTTTTAGCCAATTTATTTTATATCCCTAATTAAGATCAATTCATTTCAAGAGCCAGATGATTACTGATGAATTTATTTGTAATGTAAGAATGTGGTTAGTAGTGGCTATAATGCTAAGCCATGCATAGTAAAGGTAAAGGTTTCCCTTGACGTAAAGTCCAGTCGTGTCCGACTCTAGGGTGCGGTGCTCATCTCCGTTTCTAAGCCTTAGAGCCGGCGTTGTCATAGACACTTCCGGGTCATGTGGCCAGCATGACTCACGGAACGCCGTTACCTTCCCGCCGAAGCGGTACCAATTAATCTACTCACATTTGCATGTTTTTGAACTGCTTGGTGTGCAGAAGCTGGGACGAGCAACGGGAGCTCACCCCGCCGTGCGGTTTCGAACCGCCGACCTTCCGATCGACAGCTCAGCGGTTTAACCCGCAGCGCCACCGCGTCCCTTGCATAGTGACCTATAAAAAGACAAAAAAGACTATTTGTTCTCAAGTCACAACCAATATCTGCTAGTTCACAAATATAGGGAAAAAAATAGTATTGTGTTCCATTTCTGATATTTCCCAAACCAATCCTCTTTACAAGGCTAAGGCCTTGCTTTTCTGCAATAAAAATTTCTACTTTCAAACCAAGACAGCCTCCAGACTTTATGATTCAAGACGCTGGGAATCAAGTGGTTTCTCCCATCCGCACCATTTCACATATAAGAAATGTGGGTGTATGTGTGTCTGTGTATTTGTGTACACACACAAACACACACACACACAGAGAGAGAGAGAGAGAGAGAGAACTTGTGATTGGCCACATTTCAGAAATTAATTGCAGAGAAAATGAACAGAGTCCATAGCAACACTAGTTTTGCACCTCAAGGCTACCACCATCTCTGACAGGCAATGAGGTTAATGAAGTGAGACAGCTCATTGGCCAGCTGCTCATGGCAATGTTAGGGAGCTCATTACACTCATGTGAGGTTACAATACGGTGTATTGCTTACAAAGAATTCCAGAAGTACCAGAAAAGTAATGTTTCTAAAGGGCTTTGGAGCCATCCAATTCAACCTCTTGCTTCAAAGAAGGTTCCCAGTTTGATTCAGAAATCGATTTCAAAGGGTTTGATTCAATCAGTGCTACATCTAATGGAATCACCCAATGTTCCATACCACCCTATGTGCAGGGCTTTTTTTTTCCCACTTAAGGGGATTTTTGGAGGGAGAGTCTCACTGGGTCCATACATCTCAAATTTTTATCACAATCAGTTTCTGGTCAATTAACTCTTGTCCAAATTGAGTTTGCCTGGGCAACTCAAAATGCTTCTCAGCTTAGTGGTAGGGAAATGAAGATGAGAAGTGGCTGGAGGCTGTTTTTTTCTTTGCCGAACATTCATAATTTTTTTGTTGTGGGGAAGGGAGGGGGGGTAGAGCCTCACCGGCATTGAAGGAAATACTAGGAGGTAATCTCTTTGGTTATTTCCCCATTAGGACTTAAAGTGTCTTCTAGAATCACCCAACCATTATTTTGCCAAAATAATAGTAATGAAGACAGTCATTTCAGTGATGGCTGGGTGATGCTATGAAGATGCTATGAATTTATTAGTGGGGAAATGGCCTTAGAAAATCAAAAACACTAAGCACAAAGATTGGGAATGATTGTGCCATATGAATTGTCAGGTCTTTAATGAATTCTGAGTTGAATTTGTTCTTTTGGTATGTAATTTATACCACTCTCCTTGGATGTGTAGATCTTTTTAATTTCCTTGATTTACACACAGCCAGCCAGTTCTAAATTCAGATGTCTGAGTTTTTATGGATCAAGTGCAGGAGATTCTCCATAGCATCTGTAAATATTATTGTATGTGTTTGTTTGCTTTGAAATAGAAGTTTCTTAAGACTGTTGACAGAAAAGAGGCAAATGCATCACATTGGGAACAATATGTTGGTCTTTCTTTGTAACTATACTTACTGCTTTGCTTCCTCTTTTGGCTATTTATTTGAAGGATGAATAGGTCATTCTTAGCAGGAGAGCTCATCACATGAGCACAGATACAGAAGACAGATGAGTCAGTTCCACACCGACTACAAATTATGCATGCTGGATAAATTTATATTCACATTTGCATTTGACCTATTCTTTAACTTAAAACAAAACAAAACAGATTTAACAGGAAAAAATAAGCTGAATTTCAGACATTATTTGCAGGAGGGATTCAGCATAAACATTATCTTTGCAAATAAGGAAATCTCATGGTTGATATTAAAAATAAAGAACTCTGGGTCATCCCGAATAAGTTTGAAGACACATAGCTGGAGATAACCTTCCATGGATTGAATTTCTCCATTCTATTTCATGAAGGCAGATTTATTGCTTGGCAAAACTGGAGAGTTGCCAGTCACGGATAATCCATATGCAAGTGGTGATGCCACTATGTGACCAGCATAACCATAACGTATGATGTACATTGGGATGTAGGAGATGAATACAGGAAAGTGACCTTATCTTGAGACCCTGGTTGTGGACTTTCCAGGTAGCTACTATTAGAAACTCAATGTTACACCTATTTCTTTAAGACATCTCCATACAGTTTTCCAATAAAATAAATATTGAAGTTTATGGTGGATTCTTAGGCTAATCTCACAGGGCCCTGCTTTGGTTCTTAAAGTTTGGCATTTCTCAGTCTGGTATATTCCAGATGCTTGGGTATGCAGCTCCCATTATTCTCTAGTCAGCCCAGCCAACACAGGAATCTTTTAGATGTTTCTGGGCTTGCTCTGAAGTACCTGGCATTGACATCTTCTCATTCATTTCAAATCAGAAATCTGTTTTGCTGATCATACAGAATGATGGGCCTCTTTTAAAGAAAAAGAATGTGTATCTTTTGTAGGTCAGATAGTTTTAGGTTCCTTGTCCTGTCTTGAACTCAGTCAACCATTTTGCCCCATTTACATGGAAGCAAGTTGCATAGACCTTAACAGGCACATGCAGTCACTCTTTTGATTTTATTTATCATAGCTAGCTCCATCTGGATCAGTGTAAGGCAATCTGGCACCCATCAAACCCAGGTATGGCAAGGGTTTGTGCCCTTCCAAAATTCTGAAACTCTGGATTTGGTTGCCCCTCCCTGCTTTACCTGCTAATCTCATAATCTCCCAGCTGTTAGCAAAGGTTTTTAATATTCCAAAAGAAAGAAACTCTATTTTTCATTCAAAATAAAGTAAAATAAAATAAAATAATAAAATACTGTTCTTGAGCCTTGGTCTTGAGGGTTAACAAGTGTGACATTTAATTGATGATTTTCCCTCTAGTAACTGAGCCTGCCTTTTGTACATTGCCAATCTTTTTCAGTTCGCATAAATGGATGCAAGGTGGGAAAGTCACACAGCTTCTTCCAGGAACTGCAGTGAAGTCTAAAAAAAGAAAGCTGCATTGAGCTAGAATACAAGGAAGAATGCTGTGCTCATATTTGTATTCTCTTGTCACTCTCTTAGGAGTTGCTGTGTGTGTGACCCAAAATGTCTCTGTTGAGTATTGCTGCTCAATTACCATAAAAGCATCACATTATTTTTAGTGCACTTGGATTTCAAAGCATACAAGATAATAGATACCATACCACTGGAAAAACAAAAAGATTATGAAAATAAGAGATATGTTAATAGCAGCAAAGACTGCTGGGGGATTTTAATTTGCATTTATTATCCAATTAGAATTTCCTGCACATACAAGTAACACCACTGAGAAGGCCAGAAATTTTATGCGGAAAATGTGAAATGGAAATATGCGTATTTTTGAAGAAATTATGAAAACAGAACATTCAAAGTAGTTTGCTTGGTAATTTAGATGATTGTAGCCTGGCCTATACTGATTCGCAGTCTTGAATAAATTCACACATCTACAGTCTCACCTAATAAATGTTGGAGTTACATTTCACAAGCCCCAATTGCCTGTTATGGAAGCATATAATAAAGTTTGGTCTGGCACATGGGAAGACAAAGAATTCTTGCTCCTAGTGATGGAAAATCCAATAGTTATTTAAACACTTCTCTAGCTGAAAAAAGTAACAACACTAAAAAAATAATAATAGAATCATAAAGTTGGAAGGGACCTCAGAGGTCATGTATTCTAACCCCCATTCATCTGAGAGAGTTTTCATTCTGTCCAGTGACAGAGGCAGCCATGATCTTGATTTTCAACACTTTTTTCAAGATCAAAGAAATTAATTTCAACCTGTCTGAAGGATTGCAAGCTGCAAGTTGGGGGAGCCTGGTTGGCTTCAATTCTGAAAGCTTGTTGAGATGGAAAACTAATGTTTTGCTTGTTGAAGTTCTCAGGTTCAGTTCCTGCATTCTGAAAAACTCAGCAAGCCACTCTCAGGCATCTAGTAGAAGCCAGAGTGATGTCAGAATGATGACATGGATGTCATGACATCAGCATGCATCACAACACAATTATGCAATTTATCTCAGGTGCAAAATGGTGGAAGTATTTACTATAATTCAAAAAGAGAATGTCATGTTCATCGTTCCAATGTTATGAATACATCGTAACGTTTTGCATGTCACTTTCCTGATCCGTGTTTGCTGAGTGGAGATTTCCAGCCGTGCCGGGCTGTAATCTCCTTACTGTAACTGTGGAATGTATGTTTGGGTTATGGAATGTGTTCAAGGTTACTTTCTCAGGCCGATGTGGTCAACGGTTGCTAACACCTGGGAGGGGGTGGTTGCTAAGCAGGAGCGAGGGTGGAACCGGGTTTGAAGCGAGGGTTTTTAGTTTGTATTTGGTGCGCTTTTGCTCATTCTCAGCTTTCTTTGTATTTGCACACTATTCTTTCAATAAATCAGCTTTCATTAAGAACCCGCTTGTGAGGCTGAGTATGTCAGAATAAGGCAACCATTACATAAAGCTGAGAATCCTAAAACTCTTACCACTAACCTCCTTCCAGTGTTACTGTGAGAAAATAAAGTTAGTGATGACTGAACCTACTTCCTGCTCGGGAGAGAGTGAGGATTCCAGCGTGGGGGAAAAGGATTCCATGAGGCAAAGAAGGGAAAGGACCCTCACTCCAGAGTCGGAGGAGCTGTTGGAGACCTTGAACGCCAGCTCAGCTACTGCGAAAGCGGTAAAGTCCAAGGTGGTCAGAAAGGATGAAGGAGCCCGGTCCGGAACGCCCCAGGCACGTGGGAAGCCAAGGTATCCGCTGTCCCCAGATGTGGCCATAAGGGTGAGGAGTGGGTCGGACGTCTCCGAGGCCAGTGAGAAATCACAGAGATTGGAAGCCAGGGTAAAGTCTCTAGAAGACATGATAGCAAGAATGTCATTTGTGAGGGGCAGCCAGGATAGAGGAGGAAGGGAATATCGCTACAGACGGTCGTCTCCATCTGTTTCTCCCTCCCCCCCCCGAATGTGAGGAGGAAAGACTGGAGGAGGTACTGGGGGGGATCGCCACCGTGCAGTCCCCGGTGGGCATCCCCATCGCCCCCGCAGCGGGCTGAGGATGCAGGGAGGGGACGAAGCAGGGATCAGAAGAGAAGCCCCAAAGTCGGAGTTGCGAGTCCCCCCCCCTCGGGAGAAGAGGTCTCCAGAGCCCAGGAGGAGGGCCGGGAGGAAGGAGAGGAAGAGCAGCCCACAAAGAGCCAGGTACAGGGATTTCACTGTCAAGTTTGATGGGGATCCCACAAAACTGTCATTCTTCCTGACTAATGCGAAAAGCTATATGGAGGAGTTTGGGAGGCTGTTTCCTTCGGAGAGGGCAAAGATAAACGCTGTAGCTACCCAACTGGAGGGGAGGGCAGCTGACTGGTTTGTCCAATTAACCGAGATGGACGCCCTGGAGTTGGATGATTTCAGAGACTTTCTGTGGGCGCTAAAAATGCATTTTGCTGACCCGTTAGCAAAAGAAAAGGCTAAGGTGGCTCTGAGGGAACTGATCCAAGGATCAAAGTCCGTGGCAGATTATGCCCTAGAATTCCAAGCCCTAGCGGCCAAGGTGGATGGTTGGTCACCAACCACTCTAATAGAAATGTTCAAAGACGGGATGCGACCCGACTTACTGAGATGGGCGTTAGGAAGGGCAGATCCGCTCACCCTATATGACTGGATTCAACTAGCGGCGAATGTCGAGCAAGCCCAGGCTAGGTTTGCACAAACCAGGAGGGGTCCCAAGCAAATGGCCATGGCGAGGACGGCTAAACCACCGGCCACCACTGGCAGAGCGGGACGTACGGCCTGGCAGGAGGAGAGGGAGAGCCGTCTTGCGAAAGGGCAATGCCTGCGATGTGGGAAGGAGGGGCACCGAGCAGCGGCGTGCCCACAAAGGAAGACCGAGGAGCATTCGGCAAAGCAGTCAGGGAAATCCCCCTCCGTGCCCAGGAAGATGAAGGCAGCGATGGCTGAAACCGAGGCTGAGAACGTTCCTTTCTATGGGGACAAAGGGGAGCTTGAGCCGTCTCAGCCGGCGGGAAACGCCAGCCACCTGCCCTAAGAGGTGCCGCTGGGCAGGTGGTAGAGGAGGGGCGCGACCACGCTTCGGTGAGTGGAAACTTCCCTACCCTGACCGTGAAGGTGAAATTGGGGTCATGGACACGGACTGTGGAAGTGTGGGCAATGGTTGATTCGGGGTGCTCACAGTGTTTAATGCACCCTGACGTGGTAGCTGCATTAGAGTTACCCACGTTCCCTTTGAAACAGCCCATGATCTTCACCCAATTAGATGGATCTATGGCGGGAGGGAAACCAGTGACTCACTCCACAGGGATGGTGGCATTGCAAATGGGTAGCCACTGGGAGAAACTGCCTTTTGTGGTAGCACCTGTGGGGGGTCCATTTGTCATTTTGGGGATGCCTTGGCTTGTTCAACAAAACCCACACATAAATTGGGTGCACAGGACTGTGACTTTTGCCGATGGATTTTACAAAGCCCCTGAGGGGGATGAATTGGACAACGGCGAGGTGGGGAGGGTGGCAGCAACAACTCCGCATCTCCTTACTGGTCCGCTAGATGGACTGCCAGAGCAATACCAAGACTTTGCAGATGTGTTTGGCGAAAAGGAGGCGGATCAGCTACCACCGCACCACAAAACCGATTGTGCCATAGACTTTATCCCTAATGCAAAGTTGCCTAAGCCAAAAATTTATGCTATGACCCAGAAGGAACTGGCAACGCTAAGGGAGTTTATTGATAAAAATCTAGCCAGGGGTTTTATCGAACCAGCCAGTTCCCCAGTGGGTGCTCCTGTTCTATTCAGACCCAAGAAAGATGGGACTTTGAGATTATGTACGGATTTCCGTGGATTGAATGCAGTCTCAATATTAAATAAATATCCCGTCCCATTGATCAAGGACATGTTATCACATCTGGCGAAGGGGAAAATATTCTCTAAGTTGGACCTGAGGGAGGCATATTTCCGCATTCGTATACAGGAGGGGGATGAATGGAAAACTGCTTTCAATTATCCTCTGGGCTCTTTCCAGTATAAAGTGTTACCTTTTGGGCTGGCAGGAGCGCTGGGGGTTTTTATGCAACTGATCAATGAGGTCTTGCATGACCATTTATTCAAAGGGGTCTTGGTGTATTTGGATGATGTGTTAATCTATACTGAAACAATGGAGGAACATATAGAACTGGTCAGACAGGTGCTCAGCAAGCTTAGGAAGGCTGAACTGTATGCTAAATTGTCCAAATGTGCTTTTCATAAATCTCAAATTGACTATTTGGGCTATAGAATTTCTGACAAGGGTATTGAAATGGATCCAGCTAAGGTTGAAGCCATTCTGGCATGGGAGCCACCACACACGCGTAGGCAGCTCCAAAGTTTCCTCGGTTTTGCCAACTATTATCGCCAGTTCATCCAGGGGTTCGCGGAGATAGCATTACCCCTCACTGAGTTGCTAAAAACTAAAGGGCAGGGGGACACACGGAGGCCAAAGAATCCGGGGGCGCTGCTGAAATGGACGCCTGCATGCCAGGTGGCTTTTGACAAGCTTAAAAACCTATTCACAGCAGAACCCATTCTCCAACATCCAGATCCTAGCAAACCATTTGTGGTGCAAGTGGATGCCTCTGATTTTTCCATTGGAGCACTCCTGCTACAAGCAGATGAGTCGGGATGTTTGAAGCCTTGTGCTTATCTCTCACGTAAATTCTCTGAGACGGAAAGGTGGTGGCATGTTTGGGAGAAAGAGGCTTTTGCTGTCAAGGCGGCTTTAGACACTTGGCGCCATTTGTTGGAGGCAGCTACCCACCCCTTTGAGGTTTGGACTGACCACAAGAACCTCGAAGCACTCAGTGCACCTCGTAAGCTCAATCCAAAACAAATCAGATGGGCTCAATACAGAGAACCAGTTTGGTGTCATGGTTTAAGGCATCAGGCTAGAAACCAGACCATGAGTTCTAGTACCACTTTAGGCACAAAGCCAGCTGGGTGACCTTGAGCCAGTCTCTCTCTCTCAGCACTAGAAAGGAGGCAATGGCAAGCCACTTCCAAAACCTTGTGAAGAAAGCTGAATGGACTTGCCCAGGCAGCCACCAGGCATCAACATTGACTCAAAGGTACACACACGCACACAAAAGTACTGTAATTCACATTACTTGCATGATGACATCACAATGTGCATAATGTCACTTGCCCTTCACCCCCACCCCAGACAACCATGAAGCCACTGCCACTGCCAATCAGTGTTAATAATGCTGTACTAATGGTCTGAATGCCAGCAAACTCTGCAGCAGGACCTGCTAGGAGGCAGTCTGTTTGGGGTAGGTTGGGTGTCATTTAAAAAGCATTTATTTAAATTATGATTTAAATCATGGGTATGGAAGATTCATGTTAAAGCCTTAAAACAAAATTGAAGTCAATTCTATTTAAATCAAATCCAGTCTGTCCCAAAGGACAAATTGGATGAATACATTCTTTTGGTTTGATAAAATTAATATGAATTCATCAATATTCAGAAATAGACATATCTGTCATTTTTGGAAAGAATAATTTATTTTGACTTTTTCATAATAATGTTTATGAAAAAATATAAAGTTTATAGATATTCTGTTATCTTATAGAAGTATGGATATAACTTTACCCAATATATATACTTGCACATTATGAATCTCTTTATGTGCATATTCTCCTATTATATGAATTAAGTATGCATCTTTTGACTGTAGAACTGCAGTACACATTATGGAAAAGTGAAAGCCATCAAGGATAATTGCTTTTTAAATTTACTTATTAATGTTTGTGTGTTTGCTACTGCAATTTACATGCTGCTCCATTTCCAGAGACCCTTAGTGGCTTATGTTATTATGTACAATTGGTTTTAAAGTGTAAAATGGTCAATTTATATTAAAACATGAAGACATCTTTATTTCTGTCCCCTTCCTCTTCTGTACAGTAGATTAATAATATAGTTCTTTTTATAAGGGCTTCCTTAAGAGCAGTGGGGTTGTAGAGAGGTGGTTAGTATTTAGAAATTTGTACAACCCAGACAGTTGTACATATGCACCCTGGAACTTATAGGTGAACTTATTTAGGGAATCTCAGGTAAGTTCAAGAGATCTCAGGTGAAGAAATTGTATCTGTTATTATGAAATTACAATTGCTTTTGTGCTAGTTTGTTTCTCTTTTAAAGGGAGAATTTGGTTCTTCCTATTTAACTGGCATCAAAAAGACTATAATATGTCCTAAGCTGCTTGTTGCTATGATGAATGCTTGAAGCCATGCTACCAGTAGTTCTACTATCAAAAGGGTTACCCATGGTAGACATGTTTCAGCAGAGCTTCCAGACAAAGGACAGACTAGGGAGCAAGGCCTGGCAATCTACTCCCAAAAACGTGCCAATGAAAGCCCTATGGATTACAACAGAACATTCTGAGATATCGTGCTGGAAGATGAGCCCCTCAGGTCGGAAGGCACTCAATATGCTACTGGGGAAGAGCTGCCTCCTCAAAGTAGAGCCGAGTTTTGTGACACGGATGGAGTAAAGCCTCCGGGACCTTCATTTGCTGATGTGGCATGACTCAAAATGAGAAGCAACAGCTACAAACATCCACTAATAATTGGGACATGGAATGTACAAAGTACGAATCAAGGAAAATTGGAAGTTGTCAAGAATGAAATGGAACACCTAAAGATCGACGTCTTAGGCATTAGTGAGCTGATGTGGACTGGCATTGGTCACTTTGAATCTGACAGTCATATGGTATATTATGCTGGGAATGAAAAATCGAAGAGGAACGGCATGGCATTCATCATTAAGAAGAATATTTCAAGATCAGTTCTAAAGGACAACACCGCCAGTGATAGACTAATATCCAAACTCCTACAAGGAAGACCAGTTAATACTACTATTATTCAAATTTATGCACCAACCACGAATGCTGAAGGTGAAGAAATTGAAAACTTTTACAAAGTGCTGCAATCTGAAATTGATCGAACATGCAGTCAAGATGCTTTGTTAATTATTGGCAACTGGAACGCAAAAGTTGGAAACAAAGAAGAAGGATCAGTAGTTGGAAAATATGGCCTTGGTGACAGAAACAATGCTGGAGATCGCATGATAGAATTCTTAAGACCAATGATTTATTTATTTGCAATACTTTTTTCCAACAACACAGTCGACAACTATATACATGGACCTTGACAGATGGATTACACAGAAATCAAATTGATTATGTTTGTGGAAGAAGATGGTGGAGAAGCTCAATACTATCAGTTAAGACCAAGCCAGGAGCTGACTGCAGGACAGGTCACCAGTTGCTTATGTGCAAGTTCAAGCTGAAGCTGAAGAAAATCAAAGCAAGTCCAAGAGTGCCAAAGTATGATCTAGAAAACATCCCACCTGAATTTAGAGATCACCTCAAAAATAGATTCGATGCACTAAACATTGATGACCGAAGACCAGAAGAGTTGTGGGAAGACATTAAGAACATAATACATGAAGAAAGAGAAAGATCATTAAAAAGGCAGGAAAGAAGGAAAAGATCCAAATGGATGTCAGATGAGACTCTGGAACTTGCCCTTAAATGCTGAGTAGCTAAAGCTAATGGAAGAAAGAATGAAGTAAGAGAGCTAAATAGAAAATTTCAAAAGGCAGCTCAAAAAGATAAGGAAAAATATTATGATGAAATATGCAAAGACCTAGAGCTAGAAAATCAAAGAGGAAGAACACGATCAGCATTTCTCAAGCTGAAAGAGCTGAAGAGAAAATTCAAGCCCGAGTTGCTATCCTTAAAGATTCTGTGGGCAATACATTAAATGACATGGGTAATATTAAGAGAAGATGGAAGGAATATAGAGAATCACTGTATAAAAAAGAGTCAGTCGATGTTCAGCTATTTCAGGAGGTAGAATATGATCAAGAACCATTGGTGCTGAAGGAAGAAGTTCAAGCTGCACTGAAGACATTGGCGAAAAACAAAGCTCCAGGAATTGATGGATTACCAGTTGAGATGTTTTAACACACAGCAGTGGAAGCACTTACTTTTTTATGTCAAGAAGTTTGTAAGACAATGACCTGGCCAATTGACTGGAGGAGATCCATATTCATGCCCATTCCAAAGAAAGGAGATCAAACAGAATGTGGAAATTATCGAACAATTTCATTGATTTCACATACTAGCAAAATTTTGCTGAAAATAATTCAACAAAGTTTGCAGCCTTACATCGATAGAGAACTACCAGAAGTCCAGGCTGGATTTAGAAGAGAATGTGGTATGGGAGATATCATTGCTGATATCAGATGGATCTTGGCTGAATGTAAAGAATACCAGAGAGATGGTTACCTCGGTTTCATTGATTACGCAAAGGCATTTGACTGTGTGGACCATAACAAGTTATGGCTAATATTACAAAGAATGGGAATTCCAGAGCACTTAATTGTACACTTGCAGAACCTGTACACAGATCAAGAGGTAGTCATTAGAACAGAAAACTGACACCGAGTGGTTCAAAATTAGAAAAGGTGTGCGGCAAGGTTGTATACTTTCACCCTACTTATTCAATATGTACGCTGAACAATTAATTCGAGAAGAAGGAATGTACGAAGAAGAACGGGGTATCAGAATTGGTGGAAGACTCATTAACAACTTGCAATATGCAGATGATACAACTTTGCTGGAAATGAAGAAGACTTGAAGTACTTGCTGATGAAGATCAAAGATTGTAGTCAGCGATATGGACTACACCTGAATGTGAAGAAGATGAAGATTCTCACAAATGGACGAATAAACAATGTCACAATAAATGGAGAAGAGATTGAAGTCATCAATGATTTCATTCTACTCGGATCAACGATCAATGCCAAGTGAAGTAGTAATCAAGAAATCAAACTATGTATTGCACTGAGAAAATCTGCCATCAAAGACCTATCTAAAGTTTTCAGAAGTAAAGACAGTTTAAAAACGAAGGTGCGTCTGACTCACGCTATGGTCTTCTCAGTTGCCACATATGCCTGTGAACGTTGGACATTAAAAAAGGAAGACAGAAGAAGAATTGATGCATTCTAATTGTGGTGTTGGCAAAGATTATTGAAAATACCATGGACTGCCAGAACAAACAAATCAGTTTTAGAAGAAATACAACCAGAACGTTCCCTAGAGGCGAAGATAACTAGGCTTAGACTCTCATACTTTGGGCACGATGTCAGGAAAGACCAATCACTTGAAAAGAACATCATGTTTGGTAAAGTCGAGGGCCAGTGGAAAAGAGGAAGAATTGTATCAGTGTGATGGATTGATACAATTACAGCAACAATGGATGCAGACATTGGAACAGTCAGGCATATGGCACAAAACCGAACAGCATTTCGTTCTGTTATACATAGGGTCACCATGAGTCATAAATGACCCGACAGCAACCAACAACAACAACCCTGCAATTTCTGTAAATATGGCATTTTTCGATAAGTGAGCCCTTCAATTGCCTTTTAACTGACTCACAGTCCCAAGAAGACTACCTTGTAAGGCTTTTCCATCAAAAATGGTGGTATTTAGCTTCCAGTATATGGGGACTTCAATTCCCAGAATTCTCAGCAATGGCCATAATGGCTTAGGAATTATAGGACTTATCTCTACACATCTGAAGGACACCAGCTGAGAAAGTTGCTATATAAACACATAATTTACTACAGATTTGTACCAGATATGTTGTGATTGGAAATACTGGTTTCATTTTTGTAAGTCTTCATCTTAAATCCCCTTTAAAAAAAAAAAAAAAATACGTCAGTGGGTATTACATAATCAAAGGTAGACATTCCATAAAGTGATCTTTTCGAACTAGCTTTTTATTGAAGCTCAGGAAAAAGAAATGGGACAAACTCCAAGGCAATCAGATTGTGTTACTGGTCTGCTGAATAGTGACAATTTTATTTTGTATTCTAATTTTAAGCACATATGGCACTGACAGCTTTTTAATGAAAATCTCAGTTTCTCAATACATGTTTTTGACACTTTCATACAACATCTCATAGTGAAGAAATAGTCCACAACATATGTTTTGAGATGTGCAATGTGAAGGCTTAAAATTATTTCCTTTTTTCTGTCACCATAAACATTTTGTTGCTATCTAATAAGCTGATTAAGTGTTCCTTGAAGCCCTCTGTTTGGAGGTGACTCAGCAGAATACAATAGCTCACAGTGAAACTCAACTATAGTCATATTTCCACAATTAGGGCTGATAAACAGAGGTGCCCTTTGTTGATTTTAATCAACTAATGGTCAGAATGCAGACTCACCCTGAGGAACACTCTCTCCTAGCAGTGGAGATGTGGTTTAATATTCTCCTGAGAAGCTACAGTATAAAACATTCATCCAGGCAGAAACTCATATACCTTTTCTTTTTGGCCTTTTCTAAAAGGAGATGATTATCACATACATTTAGCATGTCCATGGAGGACCCACTCCAGAGGCTACCTTATGCATGCAATTGGATTGTTCTCATAAAAAACACTGCTGACCATCTAAGCAGGTGGACCACCCCACGGCTTCTTTCTTTGTCTCCATTATTGAAGCTAATGAGACTCTCAGAATGGTATATGCAGCCTACTGTCCCTTAAACTCTCAGAGCCGAGAGATACAGATAGGATATTACGTCTTGCCCCAAGGAACAGAGCTTTATATGACTTCCATGACTAGGAACTGCCCCTCCCCAAGCAGTATGTCCCTGCTAATGCTCTCCCCCATATTGTTAGCATTTTGAGTTGGCATATTTTATATAATCTTTCCTCAAATTTTTCTATCCTTACCCTTGCTTCCAGCTATCAGAGCTTGCCAGTAACAGATATTATTCTTCTAATTTACCTTTGTTATACTAATAAATAAAAATCAAAAACAAGTAATCCTGTCCTGTGAAGACTTGAGATTCAATGTGAAGAAAAATACAAAGCTATGAAAATGGGCAGCTTTCCCAAACCTCCAGCTTTATGTACTTTGATTCTTAGAATTGCCAACCCACATGACCAAAGATCCAAAGATCACTTAGATTATTGGGAATTAATGAGGAGGTCACCAGGTTAGAGAAACTAGACTGTGCTGTCAATATATTCCTCCATCCATTCATTAGATATCTGCTGGTATGTATGTTCCAGAGTATTCAATGTTGCTCCTTTATGGGGGACAGTTCTGCCTAGGAAAGCTGGATCTGTAATTTGATATGCCTTATGCCATTTCCAGCATGTTTCTCTGTAACTATTATTGCTTCTGGAACACTGTGTTGCTCTTTTAATATTTTCTTTTGATGTCTTTTTTTTTTTAATTCTTATTTTAACCCCATCTTTTCAGTTTGTAAAAAAAAAAAGTATTCATCCATAATTATTCCCAAAGTGTTTCTGAGCTCTCCTGACTTGTATTTTACAACTGAGAAATTGTTGTTATTTTCACAGTAAAGAACGCAGAGGAAAACCAGAGTATTAGGAGTTTCTTTGCATGAATAATGAAAATTTGTGAAAATTAAGGTTTCTATTAGAGGTTTTAGCAAAGAAGCATACATTCAGGGCCTTTGTGAATAATTTCAGTTCACTCTATGTATTCAGCCTTTTTTTTTTCAGCTTGCATGAATACAAATTTGCTGAAATTAGGGTTTCTATTAACTGCCTTAGCGAATGAAGGGCAATGCATTTGAAGACATTTCTGGTGCATTACCCACCAGCCATTTTAACTAGAAAAGGGACCTATTATAGCACAGTGCTGAAAGTTTTCTGAGCAGCCATTTATAGCATGCAGGGAAGCTGAGAATAGGTATGTCTCATAGGCTCTTTGATCCTTGTAAACTTACCAAAGATTCTGTACTGACAAAGGAAAAGTTCTCTTCATAAACAGGAGCAGCTATTAGTGTAACTGGGTCTACCTCAGGCTAACCCTTATGACTTCCCTTTCCATAGGAATGTATCATCCTGGAGGATCTCACTAGCAATTCACAATTAGTGACCTGAGTTTGCCATATTACTAGTCTCATGTCAGGAGATCTCTGCCATGTTTTGGCTCCCCATCTGTAGCATGCCAGCTGTTCAAGGTAAAGGATATGTCTTTAAAATCTGGAGAACAAGATCTCTGGCATGTAAGCATCTGCATTTTCCAGTGAGGTCAGAAACTTTTTTTCCTCCAGGGAGTTGCACTTCTAAAAGTAATTTTCATGTGTGCGCATGTATGTGTGTGCAAGTATCTCCATGAGCATGATGCTGAGATGTTTATTGTTTCTTTATTTAATCAATTGAGATGGCTACCTGGGTGGCTCACAACATTAAAATAAGTAAAAAAATATGCATACACCCAAAATTAAAAAAAATACACACAGTAGCTAGAAAAGTCATAAAAACAACCATCAACACAAACAGGAGACAAGCTCTGTCATACACCCGGGACCCCAGGTTCAAGCACAGAACCAGGTCTTCAAGGCCTTACAGAAGACCAGCAGGGTTGGGGCCAACCTGATCTACAGAGGGATGATGTTCCAGAGTACAGGTAACATGACAGAAAAACCTGTCCTTCTAGACCCCGCCAGCTGACACTCCTTAGCTAATGATACCCATAGTGTGCCCCTCCTTCCAGATCGAATGTTGTTAGATTTTTTTTTCCAGCCTGATTTTTTCGCAGCATTTAAGAGTTTGGGTAGGGAGACTGCTGTCCCCCCAAAAAAAGGAATTTGGAGGGAAGGGTTTAAAAGATTATTTTAATCTTAATTTTGTTTTATTAAAAAAGAAAAATATATATCATGCCACTAAAACCAGTAATTTTCTTCTCAATGTTGGTGGAACAGTGCCATATGGATATAAGGGCAGTTTTATTTGCAAGGTTTTTGGAAATGATTTGCCCTTGCCTTATTCCTAGGGCTGAGAGAGATTGATTGGCCCAAAGTCATGCATAAGACAGGGCTAGAACTGATGGTCTCCTGATTTCTAGCCTGGTACCTTTAATCATACACCAAGAACTATTTTCTTTTGACCGTAGGAAAGGCTTCTGTTGAAAATTTTAGTGTATTGATACAGTGTACAGATAAATGCAATAAAAAGAGAGGAAAAAACCTGTTTATTCAGCTATTCTAGGAAATAAAGCCTATGGACTCAGTAGGACTTACTGTTGTGTAAGACTGAAAAATGTATAATCACAGGTTCCATGATTTATGTATTTCTAAAATGTGGGAGAATTGTAATGAATTAATGAGAAAACTAAACAAAAAACAATGTCGTATTTCCTTTGTATATACTTTAAAACAGTGACACCAAAACAAACAAGCAAATCTGATCTCACCTATTTAGTTGCCAAGCATATTGATCACCTTATGATGAGACTATCAAACAATGAAGTACATTTGTGAATGGACCATGACAAACTACAGATAACAGAACAAAAATGTGTCCAGAAACTATTCTGATTGGGACTTGAACTTGACTGGAGCTTGGCAAAGCATATCTCTTTGAGCAATGTCTGAGTATATTTTTAGAAGAGTGTCCTATTGGCTTGTGCCTTGTTTTGGGATTATGTCCTGTCACTGTGGGTCTTTGGTATGTATGAGATGAAATTCTCTAAATCATATCACAGGTTCACAGGACCACCTTTGCAACACAGATATTGTACCAGAGACTAGCCTGACATTTTCACGCAAGTTCCACTTCATGAATAAGTCATCCTTTCCCCATACTCCCTCACCACAAATAATTCCCCTTCTTTCAATTAAGTATTTTTTTACACCTAGCTCTAACTCTCATTCATACATAATATTTCACTTTGGAGTTGTCAAATGATGGGTGTGCATTTATAAATCATCCTGTCTGCCCAAAGCCACATAGATTAAAAAAAAAAAAAGAATGTAATGCATATACACATGTTTAAAGAAACTTCCATTCTTTCCCTATCAATTATTACTAGGGGAAATCTTGAGTCTCATTTTCAGGACTACAAAACCTAAGATTTTTCTAGAGACCAACAAATCATAATATATGGTCATCCAGGCTCTCCAAAAATCTCAGGAAGTGGGTATTTCAGGCCTAGGAAAATTGTTTTGAACTTTGGAATACTTTTCAAATATTCTTATGTCCAGTGTAAACTAGATTTTATTGCAAAGTGAACTAATAAGTGTATCTTTTCCACAGCCCAGGAAAGGCTTCTTTTATTCTTTAGGCCATCTTACTTCATAAGCAAAAAGTATTGGTTTTCTATGCTTTCAGCTAAGCTAAAACTGCACACACACAGACACACACACCACATTTTGCATTGAGTTGTGTCATCTTTTTGTTCCTTTGAAAAATATTTTAATAGCTACATATTAGGTAAGTATGCATATGCACTTATATCAAGCAAAGGTCTCAGCTTTGTATCTTTCTAAAAATGTGGGAACTAAAAGAATAAATTCAGTTCCAGCTGCCTTGATTAGCATCAAGTATTTGGTACTAATACCCCAAGTCATGTCATCAGTGTTTCACAATCTCAGAGCCTTTAAGATGTGTGGACTTTGGCTCCCAGAATTCCCCATGCTGAGATTCTCATCACTGAGATTGAGAAACCCTTCATCCAATATAACCCATGGATCCTTTCCACTACTAGAATGATCTTGTATCCTCACTATTTTATATAAATATATCTTATTAAATATGCATTCTTGTCACTCTGATGATGTTCCAGAAGACTTTGAAAACTTGGCTGTTCTCCCAAGCCTTGGAGTAGAGTGGTTGGGGAGCCCTCTTGGTGTTTTTGTTAGAGGGAGTATGTTTTGTCTGGGTGCATGAGATTTCCTTGTTCTTATTGACCTTATCTGATGTAAAAGCTGTCTTCAAGAAGATAGCTGTCATGTAGAAGATGGCATAGAATTGTTTAGAATAACTCTAGACAACAGGACAAGAAACGATGGGCTTAAATTATAAGCAAGTACATTTTGGTTGGGGATCAGAAAACAAAATCATAATTGAAAGAGCTGTTCAACAATGGAATGGACTATTTCATCAGGTGGTGGACTGTAAGTGTTTAAACGGAGACTGAATGACTATCTGTCAGGGATGCTGTAGTAGTGAATTCCAGCAGTGAGCAGGGAGGGTTGACCAGAAGATCTCTAAGGTCATTTCAAATCTTTACATTCTGTGATTTCATAACTCATAACTAAATAAATTTTTTGAACAGCATGTTTGACTGTATTTTCCTTTTCTTAGTTGTCAGGTCCAGACCTAATGAGATGACAGAGATCTGATACCAAATCTGGAGGTTACTTTTTTATATAAGAAGAACCATAGGGGAGAAGATCATCCTTCCTCCTTCTGAACAGTTTCCCTTATAATTCATATATAACTTAAGCCTTCAGCTAAAGGACTCAATGAAATCCAGGGCAGGCAGAAAATTCAACTGGTCTTTAAAAAATATAGCAGAAAGGAAAAGTGCTCAACCAGGCAATTTTGGGGGGATCAGCGTGCCTAGAAAAGGTCAAGGCTGTAATACCTTGACCTTTAATATGTATTTATTGCATTTTATAATAATTGTTATGTGTTTGGTTTTATGAGATTTTAACATTTAGGACTATAGTTGGATTTTATTGTAAACCGCCCAGAGTCCCTCTTTTGGGGGAGATGGGCGGTAATTAAATTTGAATAATAAATAAATAAATAAATATGGCCAGGGCTGCAGCGTGGTAGGGAACCTTTGAAAGACCAACATTTACCTAGCATCACCAGATTTGGACTGTAAAAATTTGGATGACTACTAGAGAGCAGCCATGGGTTTTCTGTATCTCTTTGTGATACAGAAGTGATTGTCTGGAGTTTTACATCCCAGATAAAGTAGTCCTCATTAGCCCTTGAAGTTAAAGCAGAGCAGGAGTTAAGGGAATGTAGTTTCCTCCGGGGAGGTCCCTGCCACCAACTCTAGTGTCTTAGAGAACGTAGTCTTTGGAAGCCTGAATGTTCAGTAAGGGGACAATAATACCAGCCTACGAAGAGGTAATACTCAAATGCTTTTTTAATTCAAGGATTGTAAGGAAGTAGAAGCTTTTTAGGCTGCACCTGTTCATGATAAAGGGAAAATGTATCAACCATTTTTATTTTCTACAATGTGTTCTCAGGGGAATTAATTTTATAATACAGAATTGCTTGGGGTGAATTTGAACAAAGGTCTCATTTTCTACAATGAGATTTTGCTTATTAAAAATAATTAAATTCATAAGCCTTGTACTAAAGCTATACCCTTAACCCTCAGCAATATAACCTCTGGTGTTCTTGTGGATCTGTGCTTAGTCCCAGCTCCATTAAAGTGAGTGGACTATACCTAGAAGGTTAATCCTACATACCAGTAAAGTATGTGTTGAATTGGACTATCAGATAATAAGTGTTGTAAGTCAGCCAAACAAGAACAGTAACATTAGTATCTTCCCATTCAAATAGCTTAAAAGAGAAACACACTCCAGATATTGTTTTAGCAGTGTAAGAGAATACCTATTTAAAAAATCATTAAGTGGTGTAAACTCAGATATTTCATGGATGTCGGTTAAACCTCTTTCTATGAAAGCATACTTAGATTTCAGCCGCAAAGCAATTAGCATCTGTTATGATTTATCTATGGTCTATACAACATATGTAGATTGAAGATGACTGGATGGTGTAGATTGGGGAAGGGGAGTCCATTTTTGAATGATATTCCGTACAAAAACTACTGGCAAATTGTATATATGTGTGTGAGAGACAGCGTGTGTACTCTCTCTCTCTATATATACACACACACACACACACATACTCTATGTACTCTATATACTGTATATATCTGTTATTCAACTATTTGGACATCTTTTTTCTTATATTTGTTTAAGGAAGATCCATCCCAGCTTGCAGGTTAATTACCAGACAATTACCCTTTTCTGTAAGAACCTACTGGACATTGAGATTTTTCAGAGACCATTTTCTCAAGGGCCACCCAGGGATTCTACAAAGGTGCAAAATCTGCACTGGACATTGGCAACACTCAGATATCCCCCAAACCTATTTTTCACAGTTTTCCAAGAGAGCACCTGTCACATCCAGCCCCAAAGCACAAGCATTGGCAGCACAATTTAATTACGTTCCCAGTTTTAGGAAGAAAAACATACCATGATTTCCATTTCTCAGTTCTGCCAGTTTGCAGTCTTTGCCATTTCAATTGACATCAAAATTCAGGGAACCCTTAACAGATAGGGAACCCCTTAAGCTAGTCAGAATTTTTCCACAACTGATCAATAAAAAAAGGAGGAGGAAGTCATTCAGTCAACAACTGCAAGTCCAGAAACAACAAAATTCTCCCACTGTCTGCCAATGCATGCAAAAAGGAAATAAAATAGATTGCTAGCAAGCAATGTCATCCCTCTGTTTCCAGAACATATTGTGTGCATTTGTCTGATTGTTTGCAAAGGAAGGAAAGATAGAAAGAGAAAAAGAAAAAAAAGGAAAGAGAAAGAGATCTGAACCATTTGTCTTACACTTAAAAGCCTCTTGCAAGCTGTGATGGTGAATGGATCGCATGCCAGCAAGCTTAGAACCAAGTGCTTTTCCATGGCTGCATATGGCTGCTGTGATAGGTGTAGTATAGATACATTTCAAGCAACAGAATGACAGTATAAACAGATCACTGCCTGTGGGAGAAGAGAGGAAGGCAGAAAAGCAGTGCTGGAGCAACCAATATTTTCTTCACTCCTCACAAAAGGGAAAGAAAAGAAATTGCTAGCTCCACAACACATCTACAAGGCAGTTCCTGGGGGGTGGGGGTGAGGTGTGCCAAGAAGAAGAATGCTGGCATTTGGCATGGGGGCTCATTCCCTGCTAAAGAGATGGGCACTATATGTTGCAATTTGTCTTCCAGGTAAATGACTAACTAAAATAGAGAAAGCATCAGCTTCTTGTGTTTTTTCCACCCGCTTACCAGAAGTGTCCCAGAGGAGACCTCTGTATCTTCTTCTGGGTAATGAAACAACATATTGTGTTGTATTTGCATGTCTGTGGTGTGTGTGTGTGTGTGTGTGTCTGTTTTCCTCTTCTGTTGTATCTGTGTATTTTTGTGGTTTTGGCATGGGAGGCTATATTTACCCTGCTCGAGTGACATGATCACGAAGGAGGCAGGAAGGGGCTTACTATGGTGCAATCTGCAATTTTCCAAAGTTGGGGGCATTATCTCTGGAACACAATAGCTTTGATATGGAATCTCAACTATTTCATAGCTCTATTAAAAATAACACTGAAAGACTCCTACAAAGCAAATCTGTTATTTACAGAAACCTATGGTGTTATTTGAAGGAATTGCATGGTATGGCCATATTTATTTATTTAAAAATGTATTGAAGACTTTCTGCTATTTGAACACAGTAACAGACACATGTCTGTTTCATTTCTTCTGACTTATCATCCCCTACATCAGTGGAAATCTTCTTGTTGATTTCATGGATGTTATGTCAAGTCCATTATTTCAGTGAACAGTAATTGGACAATTTATAGAATTTTTATTTGACTAATCATTTTGGCTGCACAATGTGTGCTACAGAAAGAACCAGTACCTAAGAACCCTGCTTTGAAAATATTGATGTGTGTAACATTTCATATAAACAGAAGCTGTTTAACAGTCAATAAAATACACTGTTGGCAGTCATTCAGTTTGAGATGATTAAAGAATTCCTACATTCCAATAACACCAATGTAATAGGAAACAGCATTAAAGACCTTTTGGATGCTGATTGGCTGAAACACATGTCTTTACTGGAAAAATGGTTTTGGAAAGTGAAACCTCATGAAACCAAACAAAATCCCATTATTCACATGTGAAAAATACAGCAGATCTAGGTATCTGAAGTTTCAAACCTGCATTTCCTCACTCAGAAATTAATGCAATGCGAGTTTACTTCCTAGAAAGTACAATTTGATATACGACATCATTTATTAAGCTGCAGTGATTATTATCATGATCTCCAAATGCTTTGGTTGACAGTTTCCAGGATTTCTTGCTCTAGGTCAGGCTCTCTTGGGACTGATGAACATTGAAGTCCAAAACAACTGAATGTATCAGATGCTTCATTCCAAAATTAAGTTTGTGCTTCCTCACATATTTATGGAAAAAAGAGTTCCATTAAATGGTCACCTTCTCAGGAATAGACTTCTATAGAAAGCCAATCTGGTATAGTGGTTAAGGTGCTAGCCTAGAAACCAGGAGACCAGAGAGTTAAGAGTGGGAGGCACTGTGCTGCAGTGGTTCACCTCCTTCCTCAGTGGTTGGTTCCAGTCATTATTGATGGGGTTGGGGGGAGAAATCACATCCATGGCCCCTCACATGAGGGGTGCCTCAGGGCTTGATGCTCTTCCCTCTCCTGTTCAACATCTATATGAAACCACTGGGTGAGGTCATCCACCAGTTCAGGATTTGGCATCATCAGCATGCTGATGATACCCAGCTCTACATGTCAAACCCGAGGGGCACAGGTGAAGCTGTCAATGTATTGATTCAGTGTCTGGAGGCTGTTTCGGTCTGGATGGGGCAGAACAGACTTTGGCTCAATCCTAACAAGACTCAGTGGCTGTGGCTGTTTGGACCCCTTAGGTCAGGGATGTCACCATCCTTGGTCTTGGATGGGGCTGCACTTCCCCAGCCAAGACTGGTGTGCAACTTGGAGGTCTTTCTGGACTCACAGCTACTTCTCAAAGAGCAGGTGGCAGCAGTGGCCAGAAGGGCCTTTGCACAGGTTCATCTTGTGTGTCAGTTGCACCCTTTCCTTGATTGGGAGGCCCTTCAGACAGTTACTCATGCCCTGGTCACCTCACAATTGGACTATTGCAGTGCACTCTACATGGGGCTGCCCTTGAAGACCACCCAGAAGCTGCAGCTGGTTCAAAATGTAGTTGTGTGAGCAGTAACAGGTGCCTTTTGGTGTGCCCATGTGTCACCACTGCTACACAAGCTGCATTGGCTGCCAGTTGGCTTCTGAGTACAGTTCAAGGTGCTGGTTATTACCTATGAAGCCCTGTATGGCAGAGGGCCTGGATAACTGAGGGACCACTTGTCTCCAATTCTGGCAGAGTGAAATGCTTCAGGTCCCCTCTGTTAACATATTGTCATTTTGTGTGACTGAGGTAGTGTGCCTTCTCTGTTGCAGCCCCCACCCTCTGGAATAGCAACCCCTCCCCCCCCAGAGAAAAGGATGTACCCTCCCTCCTGGGGTTCTGGAAAGCTTTGAAAACCTGACTTTGGTCCCAGACTTCAGGTTGATGTTTGTTATTTGTTTAATGGTCCCTGTTTTGTTTTGTTTTGTTTGATTTTGCTGTTTATAAGATTATGTTACTTTGGGCTGTCCATCTGATTTTATGTTTGTATCTGTGTTTATGTTTTTTTCTAGTTTTGTACACTGCACAGAATCCATTGGGCAGAGTTGGGCGGCTAGTCATTCAAATAAATAAAATAAAAATAAATTCATTCACAGTTGTGCCTGCAGGGTGGGGTAAAAAAACCCAACAACAACCACCTAGATGGTGGCCACAATGGTGTGATGAAAGCTCTGTCTGTTTTTGATGTGCATCGCATGTGCAACAACATAAAAAATGGGTGGAGCTTCAGTCACGCCATTGTGGCAGCCGTCTTGGTTTGTTGATACCCTTACTTATTCATGTAATGTTCTTGGCAACAATATGGAAGTAGTTTGCCATTGCCTTATTCCAGCCTGGAGATATTTTGAGAATCTACAATTCCAAGTCCTGGATCCAGCTCTGCTTTGCCTTTTGGTGTCCACCAAGGTCACCTAGGTACTGTAATTCTTTGTTTATTTGGCCTGTGTATGTCATGGTTCCTGTTCCGGTGTTCCTGTGAACATCGTAAACAGTTCCCATGCCATGCTGATGCTGACACGTGTTACTGTTCAGGAGGGCGCTGCTCTTGTTCTTTTGTACCAGGCACTGATGTAGAGGCTTTGGAATGTCTATTTGGGTTATCGTGCCTGTTCAAGGACATTTTCCCGAAGACCGGCAGGAACCCTTAGGAACACCTGCAGGCTGCGGGGAGTGGACTCTTACTGACTCTGGGTGGAGGGATTGGAACTGTCTAAGCTTTAATTGTTTGAAAGACCCACACTTTTGCCAATCTCACCTTTGCTCTTGAATCTGCATACTATTCAGTAATAAATCAGATATCCATAAGCTTCTTGGGTGAATCTGGTTGGAAGCTTGGGTAGGCGTTCATCACAGTGTGTTGGAAGACTACCTCCTCCTGGCCCAATTTCCTTGCCATAGAATAATGATCAAATGGCATAGGCTCCATGTAGGGTGTTGGAAGATATGCTTAACAGGTCATATTTTCTTCCTTGTTCGGTTTTAATTTGAAACTGAAAAACAGAATACATAAAAGTTTAGGTCTTTGATGTAGTACAATGCTGAACAAAAGATGATTGCCACAACAACCTTAAGCTCAAATAAATGAGTGATCAGAGTTTGCATGTAGCTGAGGGAATTTCTAATTAACAGTGGATTTGTTCTATGGATGTCTATAGAATAGGTGTAGGGGAATTAAGCTGCCAACAGCAGACCTCCTTTGGATTTTACCCATTCTTAGAAACAGAATATAATAGCAGCAACATGATTTTTTTGTATCTTTTCATCATATCTACCTGTCTAGAGTTACCAAAGCACCTACTGTGATAGATGAAAGTATTGAGTGAGATCTATCTGTATGATATTTTTATCATAGCCCTCTAAGTAACCTGTCTTTTTTTATGCCTTAGCCTTGGTTCATTAACTTTTCACCTGGGGAATGCAGTAAACAGAGAAAAATCAATTTTGACTCAGTCCAGCTCTCTAAACTTTCTAGAGTTCTTGTTCAACACTGAAAACTATAACCCTGGAGACGTCTCTTTCATAGAGAATATATATTAACTTTGTCAGTAAGTCTGATTAAATCTCTCTCTCTTTCTCACATTTCTCCAAGGCAATTCTTAGCCCTTCTTTATGCTAGGCCCTTATTGAAATGAGATATAACAGAACCACACCAAGTTTACCCTAAGGAGGTAACGGCAGACATTACTTGATTGATGGCTACTCTATTTTCTTGTTGACATAAATTCACTCCTCTCCCATCTTTTTCCCCATCTCGGCTTGATTCTTCCAAGTAGGCAGGTGGGAACCTGGAAAGCTAGTGTCTTTCAAATTTCAATGTCATCTATTCCGCACTGATAGTCCAACCATGATAACTGTTATTCCAAGAAGAAAAGTATTTATTTCTCCAGATTCCTAGTTCAGACAATGTTTTTTTTTTAAAAAAAGATTATGTTTCTTCTTTTATTCACTTGTCAGCTTTTGAAAGAAGACATAGAGCAAGTCCATCCATCCACGCAGAGGAAGTGCATGACTGTATGGTTTAAGTTTGCCCTTTCTGTGGAGATAGCATCATGTAAGCTGGTAACTTCATGCATAAGCAGTATGTTTGGCTGTCCAATTCATGGGCTTCTCCATCTTCAGCAAAGGAGGAAATATTTCCCAAATCAAAGCTCTGATGAGTACATGTTGACAGTCTGACCCAGACAAACTATATTGCGCAATGGAGAGAAATATATGTGCTTGAACCATCAGTACATTAAATATTGACCCTAAGGAGGCAGGCACCTCCAGTATGAATTGGAGAAACTTGCAGCCCTCTTGTCAAACTACAACTTCCAGCAGAGCCACCTGATATACCAATTGTCTAGAATATTGGGAAAGATAGTTTCAGCAACTACTGGAAGTTCTGACTTAGATGGTTTTCTAACAGCTCAAAGCTCTTCATTTTGACTAATTACTCCACTAATGTTACAGTGACTACAATAACATAAGTAGTATTATTATACCCATACCAGCTTACTCAAGGCACTGATTTCACAGTATTCAAATCAGGAATTTTTCATTTCTGATTTCAATTAAGTGAACCACTGTGGCTCTACTATAGCTAAAACTGATGGCAGTTTCAGTCTGAATTGCTAGTCCAAGCTGTTGCCAGGAGTCAGCGGTGACTCGAAGGGCACCCCCCCAAAATCAGTCCAACCAGTGTCAGCCTTCACAGTTGGCATATAAATTCACAAAAATGAAATTCCTCAAGCATCCCACACTACAGCTTGAGTTATTTAAAAAAAACCCTAAAATATCCTGGTATATTATAAGCTTTCAGTGATGTCACTGGATATATCTCCATAGTTACACATATTTGTTATTTACAGGAATTATCTATTTACCAAATGGATCTGTCTGGGAAGACAGAGTAGCTACAGCTCTGCCTCATTATCCAACACCCCGCTGTTATGCTGACGTTTCCTTTTCATTTGCAGTTTCCACTAGCTGAGTGCTGAACAAGATATTTTGGAGCTTTTCATTTGTATCTGCTTAAAATGTCAAATACTAATACTTGAGTAAAATTCCATGATAAAAGTCCTCTTGATTTCAGCGAGATTTAAGGCTATAAGGAATCTCTATCTAATATGTTGGTGGTGAAAAGGAAACAAAGGGTCAAAAACTATGATCAGTACTCAAAAATGTTCAACAGGTATTTGAAGTTGGGTCCAGATTGTGGACTAGTGGAGACAAACATAGGCCAATGTAATATAGATGATGTTCTAACATGTTGGTATTTGGTTGTTTGCAAGGAGCAAGCCACTAAGTTACTATGGTAACAAATCACTTTGGCAGGGTGAACAGGTCAAACTTAAGTAACCTCAGGTTGGAGTGTGAAAAGATGACCATATAAGATAAAGCTGCTGATTGCCTGGAAGGGAACTTGCCTGGACTTGTTTAGTTTCCTTTTTGCTGCCTCTCTTTCCAGTCCTACACAGAGCACATGTGTGTGTGTATGAGCTTGCAAAATATGACCTTGTAAAGCTTTTGTGCCTATCCAGGATTTCTGGATATGGAAACCTGCTTACATTTTATGTAAATACATTTATTTTTATAGAAATGCCTGGTGTGTGTTTGTTCTGATCTCTTGGGCCAAACACTTTCCAGCACTCTGCCACATAACAAACTTCATCTAATAACTTTAGGATAATTGGGCCTGAATACAGAGATCCAGAGCATCATGTTTCTTTATACTGTGGCTATTATTTATTCTCATTCAGGGATGTGCAGATCTCCTGTTTTTAATCATTTGTTTGTTTTCTGCTATATCAATAATACATAGCCAGGTCACTTACCCATAAAAGCACATTATTACCCATCTGTATGCATTATGATTGCCACTTGGAACTTTTTTCAGCAGTATGAATTTATGCAGGTCCAAATAACTTCCATGTCATCTGCTCAATTGCCCTCACTTAGCAACGATTGGCAGGATGACCAAGTATAGTCATCCACCTTGAATGCCTCATGTGAACTGGAAATGTCTAATAATTTCTTTAATATTTCCAGTGATAATAGTCAACAAACTTGTTGGGGAGACTGTCCTAACAGTCAGGAACCACGCCGAGACAAGGAATAGGTCTCTAGTGTTTTATTACTGCTACATTAGACAGAAAATTCTAACAAACTGAAGAAGCGTGGGAAAAACCCAGACAGATAAACCCCAAAGGTCAAGGCGGGTCTGATCTGTGTCTCTTTGAATGGCTGCTCAACTCCTTACTACTACACATGCATTTTCCCCCCTGGATAGAGGACCCCTCCTGCTCGCCATCAGTGCCCATGACAGAGACCTAATCACAAGAATGAATATATAATTGCATAATAGAAAATCTCAGTTATTAATAGCATCACTGCAGTTTTTGCTTATCAGTTATATATTACACCAATTGTGACCTTATATATCACCACTGCTTACAGTATGTGTATTCACTGTGGTATCATATGTCTTGGATAATGTGTTATAATTATAAAACATTATAATTATATGTCAGAGTTTGTGTTTCTTTAAATTTTGCAGCACAGTTCACCATAAAAATGCTTTTTAGGAATATATAGAAATGCATAGAAATGAGGTAAATCATTTTGTTAAATTTTTTGTGGGGAAAAAATTAAAAATAAATTTAACTGTGTGTGGTTTTTTAAATGCAGGTGATTGAAGAAACAAGAATATCGCATGTACTAAAAACATATTCTCCAAAATTGAACATGTCCATATAATTATGGTTCCCAATTGCTGCTACAAGTCCTCATATGACATCTACTGTAGGGATAAGGCCACTGTTTTCTTGAGTCCCTTCTATTATGCCCTTTTGTCCTTCAAGAAGTTAGCTGCTCTTAGCAACCCTGAATTTGAACTAGAAAACCCTTAATTCTTAAGAAGATATACAGTATATTTGGATGGGTCTTTAGGATGTGGAGAACTTCTCTTTCAACCCCAAAAAGAAATTAAAGCCTCTCTCCAGTATCAAAAAACATCATGGAAGAGTCTGTAGGCTTGGCCAGGTGACCTGCCCATATAGCAGGTCAAAGTACTACTCCTTGGGTATAAAAGGTCAATTCATGAGTAGCTCCTGAGTAGGAACTTCACATTAACCCCTCCAGTGGTATACCAGAGAAACTCAGACTTCTACTTTGGGCTACCAGAACAATCTCCATTCACCAGACTGTTGTCTGTCTCTCAGGACAGAAGTACATAATTTTTTGGACCTGTAGGAATACAGGGACGCGGTGGTGCTGCGGGTTAAACCGCTGAGCTGCCGATCGGAAGGTCGGCGGTTCGAAACCGCGCGGCGGGGTGAGCTCCCGTTGCTCGTCCCAGCTTCTGCACACCAAGCAGTTCGAAAACATGCAAATGTGAGTAGATTAATTGGTACCGCTTCGGCGGGAAGGTAACGGCGTTCCGTGAGTCATGCTGGCCACATGACCCGGAAGTGTCCTATGGACAACGCCGGCTCCAAGGCTTTGAAACGGAGATGAGCACCGCCCCCTAGAGTCGGACACGACTGGACTTTACGTCAAGGGAAACCTTTACCTTTACCTTAGGAATATTGAAAGTATATCACAGCTTTGGTCTTGTCTGTATTTTTACTTCTCCTATTTTTGTCATTTTGGGGGGGGGGGCAGTTGGGCACCTTTTCAAAGAAAGCACTGGGCTAAAGACACTCATTATCATTGTCTAAAACTGCCTAAGGGGCATCTGTGGGTCACAGGCAGCCTTGTAAGCAATGATGATGCTAGAATCTGACAAGGACATGCATATATGCAAGCACAGCAATCATGTCCCACCCTTTCAGAATCAGCAACAGTATGCAGAGTACAGAAAAGGAGTTGGCAAAAGAAATTAAAGATTTTTTAAAAATTAAAGATATCTAATTAATTCTAGTTTGCACCAGCCTCATTCACGACATCTCTCCATAGCTTTCTACCCTAGCAAACCATCCTTGCTTCCACCATGTGAAATATATCTTCATACATGGCCTTTTTGAGGATCTCATGAACTTCACCCAGCCATGGCTTTCTAGATTTTTTTCCCTTCCTTGCAACACTCTCACTCTTACCTTATATATTTCTTTTGCAGTTCCTTCCTCATTCATTCTCTGTATGCTCAGCCTACTTCTTTGGTTCTGGTCACTCACTGGTATATTCAATCCAGATTTATTCATCACCCATTCATTCTTGACCCTATCTTTTCTTGTTTTATCAGACACGCTTCTTAAGTCATTCCTAGTGCATTTGATTTACTTTAATCTTTCTCCTCACATACCCAACTTTCACTTCTATATAACGAAGTGGGCAGAAGCATGCTGTTATTCAGGTGCATAGCCATTTTCACTTCTTTCAATAAACATTCATTCCTCACCATGGACCACGTACAATACTAACCACCAACTTTTATCAGCATTGATACATTTTAAAATTTCTCCATCCATTTTCCCATTTTAGCAAATGTTGTACAAAGATATACAGATTCATCTACCTCCTCTGATTTTTCACCAGTTATGTATAACTAACAATAGTTTATTTTCCTTGTCAAACAAAACTATCTTGGTCTTTGACACAGCAATATACAGAGCCATATGTATTGTTGCATCAGACAAACTTTGTAGTATTTGCTGTAAATCATTTAATTTTTCAGCCAACAACCTGACATCATCTGCATATAAAAACACACACATACAGTTCCCTGATCTGTACACTTACAGTGTTACCATAAGTGTCCCTTATTATCTATAAATACATTGAGCAACACAGAGGACATCACACAACATCATCTTACTCCCTGCTCAGTGCTGAATCATTCATTAAGCATTCTCTTTATTCTTAGGCATTCTTTATCCATCACATCCTGCTCTTATCACATCCAGCCACCAACCCTCAACTCACATTCACATATTTCTCAGTACTCTGCTGAGGAACAAAAATCTGATCTGCATATCTCCTGCCCTGCATAAAACCACTTTGCACTTCCCAAATTGTACACATTGTTTGTTTTGATATCCTTTCAATCAGAATTCAGCCAAACACTTTCCTAAGCACGCTTAACAGACTATAGCTTTTGCATTGACCCCCCTTACCTTTCCTTTTGTGTAAGAGATCAACAACGGTATTCTTCCAAACATTAGGCATCAGTTCAGGTTTCACATACTGTACATGTTTCACATACAGGTCAAGCTACTCCAAAAGCAAACCACATCCATATTTTAACATGTCTTTAATTGTATTATCAATACCTGGTACATTTTCCAACATTCGCACAGCATTTATTACTACCTTTTCATCATGTGTTTTCTTGAACACTAACATTATTGTTTTGAGGTCAAATCTACTCTTCTGCGTACTGCTATCATTTTGCCCATTCCCATGCCATTTCTAAAATGCTTCTTCCAGCTTTCCCTCACTTCACTTTCTCTCCAAATCATTTTATTACGTTTGTTCTTAATTTAATTTACTCTTCTACAGGTTCCTTCTTTAGCCCTTTTCACCCACTTCCAAAACAATATTTTATTTCCATTCATATTGTAGTACATTTTCCCTATTTCTTTTAATCTTAACCATTTCTTACACTGCAGCTATCTTTTTCTCTCTCTACGCATTGTACAAAACATGGGAGTCTGTTGGGAAGGGGGGAGCTGTGCCAGAATCTGCAAATAGATGTGGGAGAACTGCAAACCTTGTCCCTTTCCTACACGTGTGTGATGTCAAAAAGGGCTTTGACTGCAGTGCTGTGCTTGCCAATTTGCAGTTTTTGACTCACCCTGCAGCTATCCAGGGTCCACTGGAGTTCAGTGGCCAATAAACTTAAAATAATATAATAATAATACCCAATATAGAATCTTTTTTCTCATCATGTTTTGCACTAACCATTCCTTTGCATGCAGTTTTTCTCATCTCCTTCTCTTACAAAATTCTACAAAACACCACTTTTGATACTTCCCATCAGCAGTAACTCCAGACACTACTCTGATACTCTAAAAAAAACAGTTATTTTCTCTGTTCCAGGCAGCTTCCTCATCTTCTTTCCTTCTTTCCTTCTTTCCTCCCACCTTCGATTCCTTCTGGGGAAGGGGGAGAATAAATTATTAGCACCAGAGAGATTTAATTTTAAAGTCAGAAACTTTAACCCAACTCTTCCCTGTAAGTGTGAAATGCCAAAGTTACTGTCAGTTGCCCACAGGTACTCCTCTGCTCATTTCAAGCACCTGTCTGTCAGAGAGAGTCCAGAGGAATAGAGTCACAAACAGATCTAGCCCTTCAATATTATCGGAGCAGATGGGATCCCCAGACATAGCAAAGACCTGTTTTACTAAACGGTGCTCTTAAAGAAGGATAGGCTGTGTAAATCTCAGGTTACATTTTCTTGCTAATTATAGTATTAATCCATCCTTATTTATTGCAAATGAAACAGATTGCATTAGGAAGGAGGAAAGGTCACAGGGGCAAAGAGAAGCAAGCTAAGCAGATTTGAAAGCATCAGCATTACAAAGTGAAAATGTGATCTCTGTGGATGCACATTTCTTCCAGTTTTGCTTCATTTGCAGGCCTGTCATAGGTGCAAACTAATGGGTAGATTGGTTGCCAAGATGTTTGCATGATGAACATCAAGGTCATTTTTCTTCCTTAGGTAGATGCTGCCTACATATTCATACCATGAAATAATGCAAATGGTCTGTGAAAACGTGCTGCTTGCAATCAAACACTTGCTATTTATATCCTCCATGTTTAAATCAATGGCCTTAAATACTTCCTATAATTACTGTCCATTTGTAAAGATTAAATCCTTCTGACTTCAGAAAGCATACAATAATTTAAGGTTTAGCTAGCATATAACAGAACAGGAAGTAAGCATGCATCTGGGATTGTATTTGAAAATAATCTCCAACAGACATGTGGAATCTCTCCAAATTCATGTTGATGTGCTCTTTTTTCTTTTGTATTCTCTTGAGAAAAGTGACACGTACAATATAGTGATGTACTCTCTGTGTAATGATATACCAAGCCGCTATTCCTTGAAGATAATTTGAAGTTTCAAGGCTGAAAAGTAAGAAAATAACTACCAGAGCTGGTCAAAATGTTATTTTCCTTGAAAACTCTGTTTTCAAGGAAAATGATTTGTTTGTAACTAAGGGCATCTTCCCCTCACCTGCATCATAAATGGAAGAAGGCTATGATTAAAACATTCTTAGTTTAGTCTTGTCAGATTTTCTTGAAATGCTATGATTTTCTGGGAATCAAAAGCCTATTTTCCAAGTAATAATGACAATTAAACATATTTACATTGTGCTCATGCCTTCTTTTTCCACAGGAATCTCATTCATCATATATTGCAGATCTGACATTAGAAATACTACAGTTTCTTCAAAGAACAAATTGAGAATCATGTCCATTGCATGGAGTTTGTTTCCCTAATTTTTTTTTTTTTTTTGTAACAAAACTTGGAAAGAATATATGGGTCAGAGCTAAACTGAAACATAGTATCACTTAAGATAGCTAATTTCCATAACTATGTATTTAGGAGAAATGTGCAGAAGAGTTTTGATACCTTCTCCCCCTACCCCTTAGGATGGTGTTTCTCAACCTTGGCAACCTTAAGAAGTCTGGACTTCAACACCTAGAATTCCCCAGTAAGCCATGGGGAATTTTGAGAGTTGAAGTCCAGACATCTTAAAGTTGCCAAGGTTGAGAAACACTGCCTTAGGATTTGAAAATACTAAAAGAGATCAGGAATACTTTCTATCCACAGTACAGATAGTTGCTTTCTCTTTTTCTTACTTATTTAGCCAGGAAATGGTAATGGCAATGCCAAAGCTTTATAGATTGTTTGGCCCATCACTGGCCATGAGAATGGAATTCTGGGGCAGTTATTTAGTTCATTTATACTTGTTTAACAGTTTCTACTGTATTAGACAATAATTGGATTTTACTACTAGTGCTTCCAATAGACCTTTTCCTTGGTGTGACTGATATACAAAGTGCTATTTTTCTCCGTGATGCTAAAATTAAATATTATACTGTTTTTGACTTTCTTTTGTACTTCAAGTTTTTAAATATAGCAAGCCATCCAGAGAACTATATGTAACAGCAATGTATCAAGAGTAAAAATAGTTTTGCCCACATTGTATCTCCACTTGCTTAAAATTAAAATTCCTATGACACTTGATTACTGGCCTTGTTGATTGAGATGGTTAAAAGCATTGCTAATGGTAAAGGAATGCAGAAATGACCTTGAAGAAGAAGTGGATAAACCATTAAGGGATGTAAAATGGCAAGATTGACATCAGCCTTCAGGTAGACCAGGTCAGGAAACAGACACTAGAAGGATTCTGAGAATGCTACTTTATTCTTGTAAGGCATAATAACAAATTCTTGAAAGCCTGTCAGAGTTTCTGCCTACCCCATGTTATACCAAACAGCATCAAGGTGGTGTTATTTTTACTTTCTTTCTCGCCCCCCACCCCACCCCACCCCACCCCACCCCTTTTCCTTCCAAGGACTGATTTGCCATTTCACCTCTCTTTACAGTTCATCCATACTAAGGTCATCTCTACACTCTTTTACACCAACTAATCTGATTTAGATTAGAACTATTTTAAATAGTAGGCATATCAGGTGTGTCTGCATGGGAGGAGTCAAAATAAAAATGGAGAGTAGGATTTCACAATTAAAGCCCCACAGTTTTAACAGGTATAGCATGCAACATATGTAAAAATCAGTGGAGCTTTGATCACACAGTTGCAGTTGTCTTCTTGACTTTTTTGACCATCTTCCTGAAGATGCTCCTGGGTCATATCTAAGGGTCATTTGATTCAACACTTAAGGGCACCCAGAGTTCCTTGCCTTTAATAAATATCCAATTTTCAATCTCTCAAGAGTGTTTGAATGTTCAAGGAAACAGGTCTGTCATTTGCACTGAAGGAGGAGTGGCCAAGCAGTGTCTACCTGTAGTTTATACTAATAGTCTTGGTGGTGCTATTTTCTGTCTGAGAAGTTCAAATTCAAACTTCATTGGTTGCATCTATGGCTCTATTCATTTGGAATACAAACTGTTACAATACTGCATGTCAGAAATTAACTCTTGAATATTAAGAGATATTTGCAAGGATATTGAACAAAATCCACTTACAAAACCTGAGACAGACTAATTGGGTAAGTCAAATGCTCACTTAATCATGTAATGATGTTGAGCATAAAAATACAGATTCATAATATAACCTGAGTTGGAAGGGACCTTTTAAATATCTCTTCTAAGCCACCGCTCAGTGCAGGAATTCGCTAAATTGTTTCCACCTTCCAATAGGTGGCTATGCAACCCCTGCTTGAAAACCTCCAGAGTCGGGGAGTCCACTGCTGTTCTAGGCAGACTCTTCCACTGCTTCTCAGCTCAGTCAGGACATTCCTCCTAATATTAATTATAAATCATGTTTCATTAATTTCAGTCCATTGGTTTTAGTTTCAGCTGGAGCAGATCTGTCCCTCTTGTGCATGTCAGCCTTTTTTTTTTTTTTAATAAATTTGTGGATTGCTGTCTTATTTCCCTTCAGTCTTCTCTTTAGCAAGCCAAACATGACAAGTTCTTTTAACTGTTATTCATAGGGTTTGGTTTCTGGATTCCTTCCTATCTTGGTAGCTGTCTTCTGAATCTGTTCCAGCTTCTCTCTTTAATGGAGGCTGATGCATGTTTTTGGTATCATTAACTTTCTGACAATGAATCTGGTTGAGTTTGCAATCTAATTACACTGTAGATGTCCTAAAGTGGACAAGGTAACAGAAAACACAAACAATTCTGAAAGAAGTAATTAGTTATAGGCTGCAGAATCAGTCAACTAGATTAGCTTTTGGCACAACTAAGTACTGATCCATTGAAAAATATTCCTAAATGTTAGATGGTACAGAAGTTACTGGTTGAGGTAGAAGAAAGAGCTGTTAATGCACAAGGCTGCTGAATACCAGACATACTTCAATTCAGGTTGCTGAGGTCATCAAAATCTGTTACTGGGTTAGAGATGTTGAGCCATCTTCACCCTAGGAATAGGGTCTGTGTCCTCATCAATCTGTACTCAGTTGCTGTGAAGTTAAAGGAAAGGTGATCACTTTTTACAGTCTATCAGAGGAAGATCAGTTCAATATACTATCCATGTTGTGTCTACGTATTTGTCTTATAATATTACAGTGGAGAATCTGAAGATCACATACTGCTTTCTCTCTAATTTCATACAGCCTTTACCATCCTCAAGTTTTCCAGATACTGTAGATCCATTCTTGTTTTTTAGACGCCTCTTCCATTTGGGAATCATTTCTTCATCTTTGTCTGAATGGAAGTGAGAGTAAAGTAAAGAAGGTGACGTGGCACGGAGAGAGTAAGCTATGCAGTACTACCCATCTGAGTCATCTTTCTAAGCTCTTTATAAAAAGGAGCGATCCATTTCTGCCTTTAAAGGTGTTGTGTTCAAAGTTTTGGGATAAGTAGCATCCTCTTCCTTTGAACTTCATTCCATCCAGTGTAAAATCATTATAAAAAGGGATGAACTTTTTCGAGTGGGTGGTATAAAAGTATACTAAATCATAAATCACTTCAGTGTGATGCTTCGGATCCTTTGCTCTAGCTGAGGATAGAATATAGTCAGTTGTGAAATGGGGTGCCAGTGCATTTGTCTGTAACTCCATGTTCTTATAGACAGCTGATCTTTATCATTGGCTGAACATTCAATTTTTGTCAGTCTGCTTGTTTGACCTGAAGAGCCTTTCTGGATTGGGATCAATGGCAAAGTGATTGCTGTTAGAATAATGAATTGGCTCAAAGAACAGATCCCTTTTGGCATAAACCACTAGATTCAATGCAGTGTGGGCTTACGTAAAAGCAACATCTTTTAAAGCTGAAACTAAGCAATTTTTGGACTCATTCAGCATTTCTAAGTGGATATTAAAATATTGTTAACTGATTTCCACTGGTATAAAATATATGCAAAGATGGTACTTTCAGGCAGCTTTACATTTCTTACTTTACCACTTATGTTCTAAATGGGAACTGAAGGCACTGCCAAATGAACCAAACTTTCTCTCTTCTACACTTACTTGGACTCAGCACCAGTGATGTCCACTTTTTTAAAAATTAAAGGTGATTCTATTCATATCAGATCCTCCCAAATACTGCAAGCCTGAACCACAATGTCTCATAAGCCCCTTTTTTATTTGTTAAAGTAACTATAGATGACAGTGGTTAAGACAGTTAAATTAGCTTGTGTTTAAACATCCAGCCTCGCTGCCTTGCTAGCATGCATTGCTAAGATACACATCTGGTTAGGATCCATTGATTCTGCTGGGGTTAAGGCCATGCAACTAAAGACCATGGCAGCGTTTGGGCTATCTGGTGTAACCACTAAGCTTCATCTTCCATAGCAATAGGATCCTTTGCCAAAAGCTCTTTGGGATAACAGCAGCACAGTGTGAAAAACACAGCAGCCCTTTGTCCTGACAAATATAAAGTTCTTTAAAGAGCTGCTTTGAAAATGAAACCTAATTATACTTTCATGAATAGAAAGAAATATTACACTTGAATTCCTTGATGCTTCATGTTAAATATATGCCTGTCACTGGCAGACTGCCAGTTCCCATAACAAAGTTGGTTCCTTGTCCTCCTTAGTCTAAATGTGTGCTTGAGGCTAACATCTTTCCTGATAAATTCTGTCAAACTTCAGGTACAGATAAACGTGGAATAATGCTCTTCTGTTTTTCTATCTATACTCATCAGCTAATTAATTAACCTTTCAAGTCATCTTTGTATTTATTTCACAAATTAATGAATCTCATTGTATCATAGAATTTCAAGTCAGCAGAATCTTGGGAGGTGGCAGCACCTGACTGACCTTGTTTGGGCTCAAAAACTAAGCAGGATTGTATTTGGTTGATATTTGGATGGGAGACTAGCAGGAAATACTAGGGCTGCAAGCTATGGTAGTGGCAAACCATTTCCATACTGGTTGTCAAGAAAATTGCATAGATGTGTCCATGAGGTTACCAGGAGTAAAGCTCAGTTTTAAAAGACTTTACCTTACAGTGCCTTAAGAGTGCCCAGAGCTTTGTGCAATAGTGCCATACTTTATTTGCCAGATATAATGCTGCTCACCAATATTTTAATCTAAGAGTATCTCCTGGTTTCCAGAAACTATAATTTTATCAGTGCAGCATCAGTGATCATGAGAGCCCCTTTGGTGTAGTGGTTAAGTCACCAGTCAGGAAACCAGGAGACTGTGAGTTCTAGTCCTGCCTTAAGCATGAAGCCAGCTGGGTAACCTTGGGCCAGTCCCTCTCTCTCAGCCCTAGGAAGAAGGTAAGGGCAAATCACTTCCAAAAATGTTGCCAAGAAATCTGCAGGGACTAGTTCAGGTAGTTGCCACAAATCAAGACTGTCTTGAAGGTGCATTGATCAGTGATCATATTACCTTTAATGAAAGAACAATTTTAAACTGATTTCTTATTTGTGGGGTAGAATAGGAAGGCTGTATCAACTCTGATATTGTATTCAATGTATACAATATCAGAGTCAATTTGCTATTGACTCTGATATTGTATACATTGTTTCAGGAACCAGGCATAGGAAAAAACATTAATAACATTTATGATACCTTCAGAGGATTGAATATCATCAATAAGAAAGCTTGGCAGATGACTGAATCTGTGAACCTGTGAGGTGTTCCTTGAGATTACATACAAATCTTCACTCAGGCATAAAATATTTCAAACCGCTTCCAAGACATTTAAAGGAAGTATTTTTATCCATGTCTCTTCGCTATATTATTTTCCCTAGGCACTTCTGATGTAGTTGAAGAATAACTAAAGGTTTGATATTTATATAAGGAACAATTGCAAGACTCAAGACTGAAGAAATGAATTCGTCAAAAAAAAAAAGTCCTGTCATTTGGTCAGCTCATTTAATAAATCACCCTATTCTAATTACACTTGTGGTTTCCTGGCTGTCCACTTAATAATCTGGAAATGAGACTCTGGCAGGACAAGTAGATGAAGGGTGTACAAGAAAGCAACGAGTTGATTAGGAATAATGTTATTAGCGCACACCATGGTATGCTCATTCCTCAGTGGCTATTGAGATGTTCAGTATACACTAAGAAAGAGATTAATTTGTAATGCATAAAATGAGAGAATGCAGAAAGGTGATGTTTGAAAACAATCCATGACTGGAAGGTCTTTCAATGCCTTCTGTGCTGACCTTGAGTTTCTTTTATTTCTAGGATCAAGGTATTGTTTCTTGCCTTGATTCAAAGTGCACTATAGAATGGGAAGTGCTTTTTTCCAGCTTCCATTCATTTTATCAAAACTGATACAACAGAACTTTTCAGTAGATTGAGTTTATGGTATTTTATGTTATGCAGATTGTCGTTTGTTGTTCATGATCCTCAGCTGCTATGAGTTTTTATGTTTTTAAATGTTTTTATTATTTTAATGTTGTAAGCTGCCCAGAGTAATTTATTTGAGATGGGTGGCTATATAAATCTATGAAATAAATAAATACATAAAATTTTAACCATCCTATCCAACCCTTCCCTATAAGCCAGGGTCATCGGTTTCCAGTTATCTGTCAGATTAGTCTTTCAAGTGGAAGTAATCTGATGTTTGGTACAAAACTCAGTGAGTAGAAACATACACTCAGTTACTGGTCAATATCTGAAACCAGACTGAAGGCTACTGGCCAGGAAGAGCAAGTCCTATTGTATCTGTGCAAGGGTGCAAACCCACAGGGAAGTTAAAACATCAATTCCTATAGCATCCTGGCAACTTAAATAATCAGAACAGTCTGTTCAGTCTCTGCTTCCTTTCAGCTGTGAAATCAGAAGACTTGGGTAACAGGACAGCTAGTCATTTGGTAGAGCCCATAGTTCACGTTTAACTCCATGTGAATGGGGTATGCAGTTGAGAGGCAAAGAACTGCTTCAGGTCATCACCAGGTGCCCTCCTGACAATCAAAGCAATCTGCACAAGCACACACACACAAGCACACACATCGGAATGAGATGTGACGTCTAGTTGTGCCCTGTCAAAAGTTGTCACCTCTTGCAAGCTCCAGTTGACAATTGGCTCAGCTGACAGACAGAGCTCACTGAAGGCGCAACCAAACGTTTTCCAACTGGCTGGCTTCACGGGGGCAGGTGACAGGAAATAATTAACAGGTGCTCGCTCGCTCGCTCTTTCCCAGCCTCATGCCTCCTGCTTTAATTAATTAATATTGCTTCTTAAAATAAGAAGTTGTTTACTCCAGCAAGCTGATTGCTGTTCGCAAAAAACATCTGAGACGTGGCTGTGCCCAAGGGATTGCATTAACTTCATTGTTTATTATAAGCGCAAACAAAAAGCTGCAAAAGCTCATCTTGCCATGAGGCATCCTGACAATCTGCCAGTTTACTTACCAATAATAATGAGACTGGCACAAGCAATAAGCTCAGCGCTAATCTAATGAGGGTCTGTTTCAATTGCCCATTGATATTACTGCAGCTGCTAAGCACCCGATGCTTAGGACACACAAGCATGAGGTATGTCTCCAATGGGCTGAAATGTAATTCTCTCAAATGCATCCTTGCCTGTGCACAGTCCCTGGGTTGCCACTCCTCCTTTTCCCCTCAGAGAGTTTGGGTAGGCAAGACCCCTCTAGTCAACAAGGTCAACCTGATGGGATCATCTCCCTAGGATGAGCTCCAAGCGTTTCCATTAGTATTTTAAAGCACGCAGCAGATGGACCCAAGCATTCGATTTCCAGGCTCATCCCTCCCAACATCATGTGATGTCACTTCCTTCATTTTGTTCCTGCAGTGAATACAATTAGGCACTGATGGGCAAATGGCAGGATTCCACTGCTAATGATTTTCTCTACTGGGGAAGAGTGCAAGGCATTCTCTTTTGGTGCTTCAGATTCCTAATAATTGCTTTGATTTTACTTATTAATTTTCCACCCTTAGTGTGATTATTAATAGATGCAAACTTCCCCCCCCCTTTTTTTTAAAATTAAGTTCGCAGGAGTAGAGTTAACCGTTTCTGCTCAAAAAAACAGGAAGGCACTGGGAAGGCAACTCAATTTCTATGAACAAGGCAAAATTATACCCACCTTTACTCATCTGTAAGATGTTTATTTATCTCCATTTAGGATGATGCTTGTATCTGCAAAGAAACATCATCTGGGCTGTGGTATGCTGTGGTTTTAAAGAAATGCAGAAAAGGCACTGAAGCTGAACTAAACTCCTTGAGAACTGTAATTTTCAACCCCTCCCTTTTTCTCCAAAAGAGCAAGGTTCTAAAGATAATATGAAGAAAGTGGGCAATGTCTGCTGAAATCTCAATGCTTGGGAGATATTGCTGAACAAGATTTCCAAAGTTCAAGAGGAAGGATATTCACTTAATTATGACTAGAGCAAACAAAAAATATGAATGCAAAATAAGAAAATATATACAAATAAATTCATTTTATTTGCATAATGTATGCAAATCACTATCCCATTGTGAATTCATGACCAGAAGCCTGTAGAAACTCCAATAATTTTAAATAAGCAGAAAGTGTTTCCCCAGGCTCTGGAACAATGTCCCTTCCTCACTCTCTGTTTTACTTGATATTGCTTCTGTGCTGCATTCTTCCCTGATAAAGCCTGACACACCACTGAAACTCTTATTTTCCTGAGTATGAATAGCATAAATGTCCATTATTACCCTAATACCTCTCAGTGGTCATTAGCTGACAAACCATAATTCCATGTCTCAGGTTTCCTTACTTCATTTTCCATTCAGGATCATAAGGGGACAAGCTGCCAGTCCAAGATGGATGATCATCTCCATTTTTTTCCCCTTTCTCTACTTATTTTTGATAAGATGACACATTCTTGACAATTAAGTGCTGTCCATGTTCTTGAACTAATTTCCCTCTGTATCTCACCATGAGGTCTGACATGTATTTCCCATCCTTCAGAATCCTTGTATTTCTCCATTGCTCAAGTACAGATATAGAGATGTAGGTCTCTACATCTGACGGACGTCATGTGTGACTTCAGACAGACTAAAGCAGGCCTGGTCTTAAGATTCTCAACATGACTTTCACAAATTTCAGAAGTCTTTTTAAGAGTAATTCATGGTTATGTAGTCATGGAATGTTTCATTGGTTTAGGTCATGAATAACCATTCCTTATGTCTGCCTAACCAAACTAAGTCTATTGATGGCTTGCCAAGTTGCACATAGTCACTTTTTGTTTCCATGTACTGTTTCTAACAATATTTTAAGAATAACTCAGTTAGTTTCTCTTTCAATCATTATAATTGTGGTTTCCCTCACTGATGAGGTTGAAATCAAATTAACACATTTACTTGACTCTGTCTTCAGGGAGTGGGCTATCTCAGCCAAACAGTATGTACAGTATATGTATATGTTTGTGTTTGTATAAAATCTTCCACATTTGATTAAACATTAAGTGCACAGAGGCAATATGCATTTATTTATTAACTCCTTATGTATTCCAACTACAGTGGGTCCAATTTCTGCACACTGTAAAACTACAAAAAATGTCAGACTGGATCCATGGCTACTTCTATCCCCCCCCCCCCCAATTTGGAAATTTGACATTTGAAAAGAAGTACAAAGCTGGTTGTTTCACTACAGATCAGAACTTAAACTCCTGCCTCTACTTTGAATTGTTTCTATTGTGTCAAAATATAAATAAGTTACTCTGTCCAAAGATGGTTCTCTGGGTAAGGTAAATGAACACTTATGGAATCATAATAATGGAATAAAATGATGTGGCCTTTTAGAGGTAAAGATGATTATTAGGACATAAACTTTTGCAGAGTATAGTATACTTTATCTGATACTATGTGCTCCCCTAAATTAAATGTATATATGGGGAGGAAGGAAGAATCCCATAATTTCACTGTTGATCACTGGAATATTTAGTTCTGGAAAAGATTATCTAGGATTAATAGATCCAGGTTAGGAATGCGATTTGCCAAAGATTTTAAAATTAATTAAGTTGCAAAGCGTTACCAGAAATCACTGGACATGGGTAGTTCACCCAATCTCCTTCATGCATTCAACAATCATGTGAAATGGCTGTGGGATTCCAATCACATAACTCTGTCCCTTCTGCAGATGTGCTGCCAGTCATGCCCAACTGAGTGCTTAATAGCTATGTGAACATGACTAATATATATTCAGGTGTTGTAATGTAACACATCTTATTTAAAATGCATGTTCCAGGACTAGTTAGGATAGGCCATTGGGTGGGGGTATCAATGAATTCAAAATGTCAGATATGATTAAGCAATCAAATCCCTATCTCTTGTGAACTTGTGTCACCTATATTGCAAAAAAAAAAAAAAAAAGCTGGAGCTGCAATTGCAAAGGCAATTCAATCAAACTTCCAAATCAAATACACTAACCAAACTTGAAAGTCAAAATGAATTGGATACCTCCAAATCAATCTGGACAAATTAGATGCTTACCTGCACAGAAATGGCTTTTTAAAAAAATCGATTTGGAAATCTGAATGGAAGCAATCCAACCTGACAATTCTATCTGAATGTTCAAATCAAATTGGATAGATTTTTCCAATTCAAATCAGGTTTTCTGATCAAATTGATGATTCAAATTGGATTTTGCCTGATTTGCACAGGCCTGTTAGGTATGACCCAACATCAATGATAGCTGAAAGCTGCAAGCACTCTAGCTTCTTAATGTATAAAGACAACAGCAACCACATTAAGGATTTGTAACACACAATTGAGAGCATTCATCCACATCGAAAGAAGATACTAAGCAAAAAAGCTGCTTGGTCAAATAGTATAGTCCTGATGACCACAGCAATCAATTAATGTTTCAGAGAAAGGAACTAATGAGAAATGAAAAGTACTCAAGTGTCTCCAAATCTATCAAGTTAATCTGTCCTGTGATTATGCATATGGAGCTCCTTGTTTTCAAGTCCTCTTCAAAAGATTTTTACTCTTAAATAGGGGTAGGGAAATAATAGAAATGTGCATACATGTGAGAGTATGTGTGTCGCAAGGGCATGTGGCTGCCAATTATATACACTTTAGCTTATTTAAAATAATTATTGGAAATAGGGGATAATTCAGTGAATTTGCAAGTATGCCTAGATTCATAAAAGTTAAGCCTTATATTAGACATTTTTAGTCCAGAGCAAAAGTGAATATATTTAATATGATGATAGATGGATACTTAAAAACCTGCTGCTAGATTCCTCTATCAAATCCCTTTAACTCCCTCCTAAATCCAGATTATGAACTGGCTAAAGAGAAGCTGCCAATTTAAGTTCATATGAGTAAAGGATGCTTTCATGAAAAATGGTCTCTGTGTATTGATTTTTAGAGAATATTTGTAAAATATAGTTCACAGACCTATTGTGTAAAGAAAACTTCAGTGATGAAAGATTCATTTCAGAATCAGATAACTGCATTTCTTCTGCTAAAGGAAAATAAGGACAAAAGTCCTGATATGTGAGACATTTAAATCTTCAAATTGAGAGCAATTCTACAAGTAAGGCAGACCAAAATATTATCATATGGAATATTGTCCTTAACAATTGTTCAGTATTCCACATGGTGACTGAACAAACCGAATCCTTGCTAAGTTCTTTGCACCTTTTTAGTCCTTATGGTGGGGTGGGGTCCATCAGCCAGGTTATACCCCCTTTCTTTTTTTCTAGATAAGGTTATTTTGCCTATTAAAATGACTTTCTATTAGTATACAGTAGTCTTCTAAAATTGGTGTCCTTCAAATGTGTTGGACAACAACCATCTGAATTCCCAAACACCATGATCATTGGATATGCTGCTTGTTGATAATGGGGCGTTTGGTCAAACACAACTGAAAACACCATACTGAGGAAAACATAAACAGAATGAAATAGGCTGTGCGGCCAAAGGCACCCTCAGCAAGCCACAATTTCATCAAAACAATAAAACAAGGATAATGACCTATTTGTGTGCAATAACTCTATGCAAGTATGAAAGAAGGTGACATTATGATGCACCTTTTGTTATTTTTTCCCCACCCCCATGTGTAAGGCTGAAATGATAATATTTTGGAGTACAATAATTTCGACCCCAGTCAGAGTCATACCTTATCCAGCTACTCTTCTACCTAAAGTGGTGAGGACTGTTCAGTTTTTAGAAAATGGAAGAGCATTTACTGAACAATCCTTAACTGCAGTCAGAATCCTATCATCTCATTTGGTTGAACAGGTCTTAGGCAAATATTTAGCATTGCTTCTGTAGAAAGCCAAGAAAACTGAATGGATGTGTCCCTATAAGTCACTAAGACTTGAGGAAGGTTCAGACTGACTTGATTTTATGGTGGGCACTTACAATCTAGCCATCACCCCCATTTCTCCATAGTTCAATTACTTACTCTCTTTGCATTTAAGAGGATAGATATTGCTGAGTGTAGGCTTACAACTTAAGCAGCTGATCAGTACAGTTGTCTCATAACAATCTTCTGTTTGCTTTTTTTTTTTAATCCATTCAATCATGTCCTATTCTCGGAGACTGCCTGCAGTTTTCTTGGCAAGGTTTTTCAGAAGTGGTTTGCCATTGCCTCCTTCCTAAGGCTGAGAAAGAGTGACTGGTCCAAGGTCACCCAGGTGGCTTTGTGCCTAAGGCAAGACTAGTACTCACAGTCTCCTGATTTCTAGCCTGGTGCCTTAACCACTACACTAAACTGGCTCTTCTGTTTGCTAATCACTACTAAAAAAATCAAGGTTAAATGAATGTACCTTAAAAGATTCTGCAAATATGCCTGATATTCATTTTATCCATCGATCCATGTCTTTCTTCTTTGAATGAGAGATGGGAATATAGGGCTAAACAAATGGTTCTCTCTTAGTTTTTCTATGCCCATGATATTGGAAAATGATGTTAACCTGGTCATAAGGATTGTTCTGATCTGAGGACAAATTTTGACAAGTCACTGGATCTAATGTTCCCACTTATTCCTTTTTTTACCAAGTCATTTTGCAAAAGTAAAGCACAAAAAGGCCTTTAAAAAAGAATCCTTTTTGGCAATGGGAAAATTCCTGAACTATGTATCAGAGGGGGATAATAACAGAGGATTTTCACCTACAGACAGGACAAAGTAAAGCAATCCTTCTGCCTTGACTGAATTAAAAACTATCCCAAATTCTCTCTCTTGGTTTAGAACTAAAGCAGTCAAGGCACAGACTTATTTCATTATATGCACTTACAGATGCTTGCACTTTTTATTTTTCTGGCAATTACATTGCTAAGTTGCTGGATAAGAAGAACAGTTCAACAGATTGCTTTTTAATGTTGGATTACCCCAATTACTCCAAATACCTTTCCAAGACTGAGTTTCACTTACTTTATTTAATTTTAGCTTTTTAATTTTGCTCTTTCTTTACTTCTAGAAGGTGCCTGATGCAGCTTACAAAACAATAGCAAAACCACCCCAATCTCAGGTTTGGGGAAGTGGTAAAAGCCACATAAATTTCATCTCAGTGCAGAAAGTGAAGTAACATTATCTAATTCTTTTGAACCTTTGTTAGGAAGAAATGATCCTGCTCCTTAAATATTATTGAGCTTAAGCAACTTTTGTTGCTTTCAGAAAGAAAGATGGATCAGTAATTAGATTTAATTGGCTCCACATACTGCTCCCTCTTAGCACCTCTTTCTATAACTCCTGTTGCTGCCCTGACTTTCATCCAACCAGTCCTACCAGCTGTCACCAATCTCAAGTTGTTTTGAGTCATTGAAAAAACCCAACCTATGGTTTTGGAAAGTTCATATTTAAAACCCTGAACTGAATGATATTTTCACCCTATGTAATATTTCCCTCTATATAATTAATACAAACGGATGCTGAGTTTTATGTGGCCTAAAGTACAAATACTTGATATACTAATTACATATCTTCAACCTCTTCGTACTTAAGGGGAAGCTCTAAGAAGCATCGGAAATCCAACATTTGTAACAGTACAAATTGGAGAAGGTTCTGCAAGCTTTGTTCAACAGCCAGAAAAAAACGACTCTCTATTGAGAGGAGAGAAATAAAATGGAATGGAATAGAATGGAATGGAATATTCTTGAAAAACAGCTTTGCGATCTGGAACTCGGAACAAAAACACTCTGAGCAGCAACATTTTTTGGTTATTATTTGTCTGACTTGTAGTTTATTATTTTAATGATTTCTCTGATAGCTGCGGCAACATATTTTATGTAGCTTCCATTGGTAATTTATTATTTTATGATGCCGATGATAGTTATTGTACTTGAAGGGTATTTCATGTCTTTATTTTATTTCCATTAATTCTAAGGTGCAGATTGTCAAATAATATTTATTCCTCTTCCTCTGATATGGAAATGAGTCCTTTGTTTGCAGAGAAATAATATTAATATTATAAAATAATGTGCAACATAACCATGAGTGATTTTTTTCTCTTTGCAGTAATAATTTTGCCATATGTTTGTAAACAATGGCCATTTAAATACTAATAAAATAGAATTTAGATGTTTTTATTATTACAGAAAAAAATAGGACAGACACAATCCACATTGTTGCACTGTCAGATAGTGCCAGTTTTATAGAGAAGCTCAGTTAATCATGATTTATGGTTGAACTTACTTACATTTCTTCATGAAATGCAACCTGGGAGATTAAAATCAATTCTAATATAATTGGCTTTTCATCTATGACTGCCCTTATATATCTCCAACATCAATGTACCAAAAGCTCTTATGTAGTATTAACCATTTGGATGCATTTGTATACATGCAATTTAAACCTGAGTAAATTAGTTGATTAGCTGATAACTTTAGCAAGTTGACACTCCACCCCATTGCAGATATTTATTTTAAGCCTGCTTATAGAAAATCTCAAGCCATGCCTTATGTGTCAGGATGCTGAACTGTGGTCTCCCTTAGACTATTCTAACATGAATGACAGATGACATGATCATGAATTATTGCCTGTGTTCATGCTGAATCATTCAGGCCATTTTGCTCTGAGCAAAGGACTGTCTAGAATTAAAAGAAAAGAAAAGAAAAGAATTTGTGACCTTTGTATAAATAGATTTTACTCATGCTCAGAGACATACAGATCACTTTATTAAGGTCAAATAAACCAAGCACACTCCTCTCCTCTTTTTTTGCTCTCTGTAGGAATAATATATTAATGTTCTTACATGCATTGCGAGCTGTCCAGAATCATTAGACTGAAATGGGCAGCCATATAAATTCCTTAAATAAATGAATAAACTATTATGCAAGTCTGTAACATATTAAGACCAACACCCAACCACCTATTATTGTAATACATAATGGGGTGGGGTGGGACTGTGAGGTGAGTCATAATTAAAAAGATAAAGTCTTCCTCAAGTTGAGCTCAACTGCTCATCACTACATGGACATATCTGTATTTTTTTGGGTGGGCAACAGTACAGAGGTCATTTGCCCTTGTCTTCTTCTGGGATGTCTTTTGACTACCTAATCGAGCCTACAGCTCTGGAATTTCCCAGAGGCACCCCATCTAAGTACTAACCAGGATTGACCCTGGATAACTTCTGAGTGCAGATCAGGTCAGACAGTGCTGCTACCTCTTGTGACAAAGACATAACTAACTTATAACACTTTTAATATTACCTAGGCAGGCTTAGAGTCCTGATATCAACTTCTAACAGAAAGACGTTTTTTGGTTGGTCAAGACAGGGAACATGTTTATACAGTACTAGGCTTTTGCTGAAATGCAAGCCATAGGGAAAATGCTGGTTTAGATATTCCTATTTAAAATAGGTCATACTTCAACCATGCACTAAATTTTTGCTTTAATTAATTTTATACAGGGCAGAAAACATGTTAGCTCTATACTTTAGGAATTATTGGAAAGAGTTATCTGATCCTACCTATGTAACTTTTGGGTCTGTGGTCTTCAGTTTGGCTGTCTGAGTAGTAATCCCTCTTCCTCTTTCAGCAGAACTCCAATATGTAGGCAACCAATACTATTTATTTAATATTATCAAACAAATACATATACGTATATACAAAGCAAGGGCAAACCACCTCTGAAAATGCTGCCAAGAAAACTGCAGGATTTAATCTAGGCAGTTGCCAGGAGTCAACACTGACTTGAGGAGATAAAAAGAGAGAGAGGGAGAGAGATGACAGACAGAAAGACACACACACACACACACACACACATGCAACCAGTGTAGGTTCATTGAGGTGGGAGATCCAAATGTAGAAGGCCAATCACAACAATTAGCCTGATCCATGGCAAGAGAATATGCCATATGTGCCAGTGAGGGAAGTTTGGAGGTTCTTAAATTTGGTACCAACTGTAATGCAAAATTCTGGCTCCAGCTGCTCTGCAACTACTGGATAGGGGATTTTTCCTTCCCTACCATCTCTTCATTGGGAGGAATATGCATTGAAGAGAAAATTTCTTGCCCATGGCCCTTGGACTGGAGAGGCTGATCCCCCACCTTCCAGCTTTGCATTTCTAAATGTCAATAAACAATTGGAAGTGATTTGCAAGCTCAAGTCGTTCAGAACAATGCAGAATTCTCTTGGGAATGGCTGGTACATCTGCTGGATTGTGATGTGGCAGGACTCGTAAGTAATATATACTGTATTATTTGTTTTCACTGTGTCTCAGTCATATCATACTGAAGGTTGCATCACATGATCCCCAGTTCTGTATGCTGTACCTTGTGAGACAGCATCATCAAAGGCTGTTCTGAATATGTCAAATTAATATTTTCTTTTGATAAATGTTTTTATATTTTGCATTAAAGAATGATATGAAGGAATGTTAAAGATACCCTCAATTGTATAGATTTATCTGTGGGATTGTTGAGTGATGTATTATTCTTTCAGGTTTATATTGCTCTTCTTCCTCCTCCTCCTCCACCACCACCACCTTCAGAACAATCCTGAATATGGTCAAAGGCTCACTTAGTCAAGCATTTGATGTCACATGGTAGGTAATGAGATGCATCCTAGAAGCTCACAAACAACATGACAATGAATATTCTCCTCCGTAGTAGCAATGGCATTGCCTAGTGGCTAGTAATGAAAATATGTTTGCTTCAGGAGTTGGCTTAATAGACCTTCATGATTTCATATGATCCTTTCATTTTTTTTAAATAGACTCTTAGTGTGGCTCATACTGAGAGAAGATTGTTGAAGACCTGGTGAACAATTGTTGACATCCACTGGAATGAGCTAAACAGCAGCACCTATGGGGTGGGATGTCAAAAAAGTCAAGATGGTGTTTGGCAATATGATGGAAATCCCACCCCTTTGCACTTGCATGTAGTGTTGATTTCCTATCCCCAACTCAGATACTGCTGGAGCTAATATGACCCAAGAAGGCATAGATGAAGGGAAGTATGATTCATTGTATGAACCATGACTCCATATAAGAGGAAATAAAAGAAGAAGTGGAGGTTCTTTAAGTATGCTTGGGAGAAACTAAGAGACAAACTGAGAGCTGAATTGCTTTCTACAAGAGTCCCATGGTTCTGATTATTCTGGTAGTAACCAACAGAAAAGCAGAAATTAGTGGCAACTTTAATGCTGTGTGTCTCCACTTATGCTTAACCTATGTACATACTGTATATAAATAATAAATGATATCTCACATATGTGACCTAATTCAAGAAAAATCAAAGGCTTGGTGAAATGCTGTTACCCTGTAGTGCTTACTGCTTGGAGAATGATCCTGGGAGTTCATAACAGCAACTTTTCTACTTACTACTTCAGTCATAACCACCCCCAGATATTACATTTCAGCTTTTCTTACATCTTTACAGCTTTTTGGTAAAGCTAGCAGTTATAATCTCCACTCTTTTGCAAACGGAGAGATGAAATTTCTGTCCAAACTGGTCTCTTCTAGGTTTATGGTAAGAAAGAATATTTAATTAGCAGCCAAGAGCTTCCTTAAGCACATGGAGCTATTGGGACAGTACTACATGCAGAAACTATTTGTGAGAAGAACGTTTTCTATACCTATCACAACTCCTTTATCTGTTTATGTTCTGCTTTATACTGTACTTCTACCATGAGAGAAACTCTGGCCTGGAAGATATGATGAGACCTCACAGAACAGTGGCTGATTATATTTCATCTGAAAAGTATATTTATAAGTAATAGTCAGCTTACAGAGTAATACTTTGAATGAAGTTGCAAGGCCACACAAATAGAAACCTCTTCTGAAATGATGTACTGTATGGGAGATGAATACATCTGTGAAAAAGATTTAGATTATTTCCACATAGCCCCTGACAGCCACTGTTCTCCCGCTGCACACCCTTGCAACTGTATTTCCATCATCCAACTGCATCCACAGCTTCTTGCTGTGCAGAATCTTCTCAGACTGACTAGCACTCCCTCCTTTTTTCTGGCTGGCCAGTGAAGAAACACAAAAACCAGCATCCCATCCAGGGCTCCCCAATCATCCTTGTCATGTTGGCTTGTGGCAAAAAAAAAAGAAAAAAGAACAGAGCCACTGTGCAGGGAAGCAGAAGATCCATTGCTTGCATTGATCAGGAAGGACAGAAGGAATGATACCAAGTGTCTGTGACATCTTTCCAAGAAAGTGGGGAGATCCCAGGCACCTGTTTTCAGAATATGCCTTCTCCTCTGAACAGTATTCCTTCTAACAAGAAAGCCACTTCAGACAGTCACTCCAAGAATCCTGCCTCCTCAATACTAAACTACTAAAACGGATTTATCAAAACAATAGAAGGTAAGGCAAGGAAATAAATATATGCTTAGAGGCAAATATCCAGTGTGGGTGGTAGATGAGAAAAACAGGAAGGCCAGGAATTCTATGGCCTACACAAGGTCAGGCTAGCCATTATTTAAGACATTAAGATATTACAACTTAATTTAAAACCTTGCTGTTTTAGGCTAATGGAGCTACTTGATCTGAATCTTGAAACAGTAACATTTCAGACAGGCCTGCCTGTCTGGTGTGTGTGTGTGTGTGTGTGTGTGTGTGTGTACAGTCTCCTATCAATGACTGTTGCCTCATTCTCCAAAAGAATGATCCAGTTCCAGTTCAAATGATTGATATGTGTTTGCCCAGTGGGAGAAACTAGAGATTGGTTTCATTTTAAAAAATGAAACTATCTTACATGTGCAAGAGATTTAAGTGGTGTACAACATAAAAACCACAATGGTTACACTTCATTAATAAATGCAGACAAACCAGGGGACATAAGGACTGTAGATTAAAACAGCAACAACCATTATGAATCTATCTTGTAAATGATGGCACTGTTTTTGTTCCTGTTGTTATTAATCCTTTGTGTGCTGCCTAGTGTCACTGTTGGGAGATGAACAGCTGTACAATTCTACAGATGTATAAATAAATATAAAAATATTTATTTATGAATATACAGTATCATATAGGTATTACATATATAAATAATAAATGAATATTGAACAGCTGAAATGAATATTATATGGGGAAGGGGAATGAACCAATATTGTTACATTAAAATTTTCCATCATGGAGGAGTATCATATCTGCCTGGGGGATGAAGCAAACAGTGAAACATCAGTGAAAAAGCTCCCATAAGATTTAATGTATTTATGTTTAAGAAAAAGAAACCCTACATTCAAAGATCTCTCACATCCCATCTAAATTAGGTCTTTGAACTGTGAAACTAATGGCATTATCCATTTAATTTAATTTCAGTCTTTCACTTTGTGAAAGTGATTGCATCATATTTAGTGAAAATAATTCTCACTACTTACACTGTAATTTATTTCCAGAATAAATAAGTAATTCTAAATTATTTAGGATTGAGTCCATTGATGGGGGTCTATCCTGTAATTGAACAAAGTCAAAGAAAGGGAGCCCACCACGTCTCTGGGAATTGGTTCCACCATTTCTTACTTTTAGGAAGGTTTTTTTCCCCCTAACATTAAGTTGGAGAGCCAGTTTGGTGCAGTGGTTAAAGCGCCAGGCTAGAAAGCAGGCTAGAAAGCAGGAGACCTGGAGTTCTAGTCCTGCCTGAGGCACAAAGCCAGCTGGGTGACCCTGGGCCAGTCTCTCTCTCTCAGCCCTAGGAAGCAGGCAATGGCAAACCACTTCTGAAAGCTTGCCAAGAAAACTGCAGGGACTAGTCCAGGCAACCACCTGGACTCAACAATGACTTGAAGGCACATACACATGCACAAAAAAAATTAGAATCTGCCTTCCTGTAACTAAAGCCACTATTTTGTGATCTGCTCTCTGGAATGATAGAGAACAGGTCTTGACTTTCTTATATGTAACATCCCTTCATATCTTTATCCCTAGTCTTCTCATTAATTTTTGAATTATTTTAGTATCAATCCCACTGTAACTTTTAATTTATGTTTTTTTAAAAAAGTTTTGTACTATGTTATTGTTGTCTTATGTTCGGTTAGAAGCCTTCAGGATTTACTGGATTAGCAAGGCAGAATGTGTTGAAGTTCTTCTAAGTCTTGAAAAATGTAGTGTCCTTAACTGGACACAGTACTTAAAGTGGATTCAACCTAAACCTTCTCAATATCATTTTCCGGCTGACAAATCAGACATCTTTATATGAAATTTTCAAAACAGCCTCTTTCTCCCTGATTTTTAAACATTTAATGATACAGGGCCTGTAAAGGGTCTAACTGAACTATGCAGGCAAATCCATTGGACATAGTGGCCAATGGGTTGAATGATGTCAGTCTATATACTAAAGAAACAGAGTAGGCAAATTATCATACCATATCCTAAATTTCACATGTTAGCAAAGTAATACTTAGGATCATCCAATGCAGATTAGAGTCAAGCATAGTTGCCGGATGTTCAAACTGGCTTTAGAAAACGCCGAGGGACAAGAGACATTAATGCTGATGCATGCTGAATAATTGAGGAAGTCAAAGAATACCAAAAAGAAGTCCCCACGTGCTTCATTGATTATAGGAAGGCCTTCAACTGTTTTGATCATATCAAGTCAAGAAATATGCTGTAAACTAGCCCTTGGTAAAATAGCAGTGAAGATCTTGGAAAAGATATTCAGATGCCATGATATATCTATATCTACAAAGATCAGAATCATGCAGGCAGTGGTTTTCCTTGTGACACTCCATGGAAGCAAAAGTTGGACTCTGAAGAAGCATGATACTGTATTGAAGTTTTGAACTTTGATATTGGAGAGACTCCTGAGATTACCATGGATAGCCAAGAAAACAAACAAATGGGTCATTGAACAAATCAACCCAGAATTTTCACTCAAGACACAAATGACCAGGCTCAAATTATCCTACTTCAGACACCTTATGTGAAGACCTAGCTCTCTGGAGAAGGCTGTAATGCTGGGAAAGGTGGAAGGAAAGAGGAGGATGACCGGCAACAAAGTGAATGGACTCAGTTACAGTGATGATGAGTGCACCGTTAGAAGACCCGAAGGGCCAGGCTGAGGATGGATTATCCTGGAGAAATTCTATCCATATGGCCACTAAGAGATGGCATCAAATTGATGGTACTTAATCAATCACATTTTCTGAGCTTTAGTAAATGAATATATGAGCAAATGAGATGAAGTTATATTAAATGTCCCTCAGGCCAAAGCAGTTCTGAATGAACAAATAGATAAAAATACTTTTGATTGTACAGTGATACCAGGATTGTTATCAGTACCCAAAGTATGTCTCTAAAACACTGCATTAAAGGAACTGTGATGTCATCACATAAATGATTCCAAATAAGTTTTGAAAATTTATCAATGTGTACAGGCAACAGAACTAAATTAACGGAAAGTCTTACATCTAATGCTGTGATTGCAAATTAGACAGTGATGCATCATTCCTAATGCACTGAATTCATGTTAAAAAAACAGATTAGGAAAACTGACTAGAATCATATTTTCGATTATTGGGGAATAAGACCCATTAGATTTATTTCTAATATTGCATTATACTGCCAGAATTCTAATCTGGGAAGGAACTTGAGAGGCAAAGGGAGAAAATCTTTGAGCATCCTTAGAGAATAGTGACAAGGTTTAAGTGTCTCCAAATGACCTTTTAGCAGAATTGCTGTTTCTTTTCTCTAAGTGCTCCATTTGGTTTTATTTGAAGTTTATTCACTCCAGCTAACATGACTTAACTTTAAAATTCAAAAAATGGTTACTTATTTTAAGTGGTGGTAAACCTCCTCAATCACTCAAAAAAAAAAAAAAAAAGTAGCACTTCGGCAACTTTTGGTGGCATGCATGCTTTCATCTCCTGTGAGAAAGTGATTTCTGGCAACACACTGGGGACACTGAGGGGTGATGAAAGTGGGCCCACGTAGGCCACAAAGGTGGCACACTTTAAACTCAAGTGAGGAAGAGAAGGAGGAAGCGGACTGCCTCGTTGAGCAAAAGGTCCTGTCACTCAGCTGACAGAACAGGGCTGATGACCTTTCTAGAAGGACAGCCTAGTTGGAGGTGAGACACCAAGAGGGTGGTTGATGACAGGGACAGGAAGCAGAGATATATCTGGCAAGTGAGACCTTTGGCAAAGGCTGCTGTTGCTATCGAGGGAGCAAGACTGTTCTCAGAGCACAAGTAAAATAGATTCAGAACTGCTAAGCCATCTCTAGCACAAGTGGCAGAGGCCAGGGTTGCAGGATAAGACGTGCAATAACATTGCGTGATAAGAAGACCAGGGAAGACTCTGGGCTGAGGAGTTTGCAGAAGCTTTCTAAAAAGAGAGTGGCAAGTCACCTGCCATTCAGCTACTGCTTTTCCTTCTATTGCCTATGAATTACATAATTATGGCTCATAGTATCTACATGCTGTGGGGCTGGTTTACCTGAGAGCAACATAATATGGATGTATAGGATGAAGAACTATTTCAGCAAGCGTGGCTGCACTTTTGGCACCTTCTTACCTGCAGGGCATATTTTCTTGGGATTGCACAGCTACCATCTGAGCCCAAGAAAAGATACTTGGAGGCACTGCTAACAGATGCAGTGTGTGTGCCCATGCTTCTTCCGAAGTGCTTTTTTTCCTTATATCCAAAGCACTGCACATCCCTACTACATCCTATAAGGCAGGTTCCTCTGATGACCACATGCAATGGATATGACTTATCTAATGTTTCAGTATTGGGTTGGACAGGTATAGGCCATTTGCTATTAGGATTCAGCAAACATTGTTCCATGTGACTTGTGAAATGATGGTTTCCCTTAAGTGGCTAGCTTATGCTGAATTATTATTGGATCTGGTTGCATTGACAGCTGTGATTCTGCAATAGTTACTAGAAATTAGAATATACTTAGGACAAAGTCCAAACCAAAGCAAGCTGGCCGGGGGTGGGTGGGGGAGGTTGGATTTTGTCTGAGAAAAAGAAATAGACATTCTATTTGAACAAGGCTGCTTGTAAACCCCTCATAGCACACGACTCCTTGTGGATCAGACCAAGGACCATCCGGTCCAGCATTCTGTGTCACCCAGTGGCCAACCAGGTGCTCTTGGGAAGTTCACAAGCAAAGAAGGGGGACAATCGGGCATCTGCAAGAGAGATCAAAAACGTCAAGATGGTGACCACATGATGGAAGCCCCACCCTTTTTAAATGTGTGTTGCACAATAGCAATCTTTCACTGTTATTCCTAGAGGGAATACTATTGTGTTTTACAGCTCTACAAGCTTTTTTTTTTTTATCTGTTCAATCCTATCCTATCCTTGGAGACTGCCTGGACAAGTCCCTGCAGTTCTCCTGGCAAGGTTTTCCAGAACTGGTTTGCCATTGCCTGCTTCCTAGGGGCTGAGAGAGAGTGACTGGCCCAAGGTCACCCAGCTGGCTTTGTGCCTAAGGCGAGGGAAAACTCTAGTGGAGCTCTTTTTCAACTCATGGTGGGATGCAGAAGAGCAATTTATAAAAGTTTTCAATGGAGCAGTAAAAAAAGAACCTTCAAACTGTGTTTCTTTCCTTATTAACAAACTAACTGTATACCAGCCTTTCAGAACTTGTAGAGGTTACCCAGAGACCATCTTACATTCTGCATGGTTTTTATGTAATTTCCCCCCAAACACAAGGGAAGGGGTCAATTTCTTTTGCGCAGACTTTAAAGACTCCCTTGCACAAGATGCTCTACATCTACCCTTCTGAACATGTTTGGATTATTTACCCAGAGGCACCTCCACAAATTCTTTCAGAGCTATTAAGAATAGGGAATCCATTTCTATAATAAAAAAGGCCCTTTTAAAATATTCCCATTGCACAAATCTGTCTCTACCAATCTGTCTAAAATTAAGTAGGCTTCCTCCTTGAAAAGGATCAACTCTGCCTGCCTTTTGCATTAAAGTTCCCAAGATTTCAGTTTAGATGGTAAGCACCTAGCATAGAACCTGTGCTTCATTTGCTTGGGAAATGCTTCTGTACCTTCAAAGCATCATACAATTAACCAAGTTAATTTCCCCATATTAATCTGTATGGGAGACATACACAGCCTTGGATTTTGAAGCCATACAGAAACAGGTCACACCTGGTTTACTTTCCTAAAATGAAGTCCAGTTTCTTGACTTGTCTTTCTTCCTAGAACTGTTGAGCATTTACAAATATAAAACAGAGGAACTTACCTAGAACTCCCAACAGCCCCATCCTGCATGACTGAAGGCGAGGGATGTGGGGAGGTCTAATATAGTTGGAAGGCCCCAGCTTTTCTACCCTGATCTAAAAATGTAGGGCAATCAGGTAACTCCAAATGCCTTGCAACATGTAGGTAGAGACAGCAGGCACAGGACCAGTCAAAGAAATAGTGTGAAGAAAAAAATATACTTGCAACATTTTATACTCTCAAGAGAGATGAAACACCTATCCAAGCACTCTCTTGGCTGAACTGCCAATTACCTCAGAGCAATCATTAAAACTGGGTACCACAGTCCTTGGGATGAGATTTTCAGGGGGCGCAGGGACCAGAAGTAAGGGAAGGAGGAATTCACGAAAACGTTCTCTCACTCCCATTGGCCAGAGGTTCTTTGAATAGACCTCTACTCTCTGGATCCAACTGAATGCAATTGTTGTTTAAACAATTATTTTCTGGAGGGAAAATGGAAGTGTTTCATTTGTTTTCTGGCTGTTCACTGTTTAAAATCTTTGCCACGGTTGATGTGATGGTTGCCTTATTCAAAAAAACACAGACTCACCAGCCAGGGCTAAGGATATCTGGTTTATTGAGAATAGAATGCAGACACGGAGAAAGACGGGAATGAGCACATGGCGTGCGAGGTAGCCGGTAAATACTCGCGGTGCGGACCTGATCCTTCCCCACCCCCCATTGTCCCAAAGTCTTGACCGACGGTGAACCCGGAGTCTCGATGGGCGATCAGGGGGCGATTCCGGAGTCTCGATGGGTGATCAGGGGGATTAGCGCTGATTGCCTCTGTCCTCTTCCTGTGTCCGGAGCAGGTGTGTCCCCCATGGTAATGCAGAGATGTCAGGGAGATAGGATGATGGCTTCCTGGGTCAGGGCAAAGGTATGGCCCCTTTGTCCTTTATCAGTTTTGTCCTTCAGTGCTTATGGGATTAGCACTGATTCTTTCCTTCCCCTTCCCCTTTACCGGAAAGGCATGTTCCCCGTTGTGATGTATGTATACATCGCCACGGGGGACATGATATACTGCCTCCCCAAAAAAACTTCAAGGCACCGGTTTGGAAGGATACGCTGCATGGAAGCATGTGACTAGCCGTTGTGCTGAGACATCCTGGGCATGCACCCACTCAGGGTGGGGGAAATGTCTCCAGCGGACCAGGTACTGAAGGGTGCCCCGCAGCCTTCGGGAATCTAGGACCTCCTTTATTTCAAAGTGCTGCTGCCCATCGATCATGATGGGAGGAGGTGGGGGGGTTCATTATGCCACTTTGAGGAGGTAGCTGGTTTCAATAAGGCACAATGGAACACTGGGTGTATGCATTTCAAGTTGTGTGGCAATTCTAACTTAAAAGTTACCGGGTTGATTATTTCCACTATTGGAAAAGGGCCAATGAACTTGGGGGCTAACTTCTTTGAGGGCTGCGGAGACTTAATGAATTTAGTGGAGAGGTAGACCTTATCTCCCACTTTGAAGTCTGGCTGCGCAGCCCTGTGGTTGTCCGCATAATGCTTGTAGGTTGCTTGGGCTTCGGGGAGAGCCAGCTGAATGATTGGCCAAACGTTGGCTAGCTGAGCAGCCCAGTCATCTGGGGAACAAGGCGGGGTAGCTGGCTGTGGCAACTCTGGGATCGGGACGAAGTCTCGTCCATAGACTACCCGGAAGGGGGTGTGGCCCGTGCTCTGGTGCACTGCATTGTTGTATGCCACCTCAGCAAAGGGGAGTAAGTCTACCCAATTATCTTGCTGGTAGCTTATGAAGGAGCGCAAAAATTGCCCCAGGGTGGAGTTAAGGATTTCCGTAGAGCCATCCGTGTGGGGGTGCCAAGCAGTGGACAATGCCTGCTTGGTGCCAATCAACTTCAAAAATGCTTTCCAGAATTGTGAAGTAAATTGTGTACCCCTATCTGTGACCAAGCAGGAGGGGGTACCGTGTAATTTGTAGATGTGATTTAAAAAGAGGCGTGCCAGCTGTTGAGCAGAGGGAATGGAGGCGCATGGAATAAAATGTGCCTGTTTCGAAAAGTAGTCCTTAACCACCCAGATGACCATTTTCCACTGGCTGGGTGGCAAGTCTACGATGGAATCCATCGAGATTTCCTCCCAAGGGCGGGAGGGGCTTGCCACCAGCTGCAATAGTCCCTGGGGCTTCCCCACTTTTTGCTTGGCCATAGCACATGTAGGGCAAGCAGCGACATAATCTTTTACATCCCTCCTAAGTGTAGGGCACCAGAACTGTCGCCTTACCAGATGTAACGTTTTTACAAGGCCAAAGTGCCCTGCCGTTTTGTCATCGTGAGAACATCTCAGAACCTCTGCTCGCAATTTTTCCAGCACGTACAGGCTATTTTGTTTCCAGGCCAAATCATTTTCAAAAGAAACATTGTGTTTATTGGATTGCAACCATGTATCCGTTTTTAAGGCTTGTACGAACTGCTGTTGCAATTGCGATGAAATTGACATGCGTCTCCCTCCCCTTGCGGGTGGTTGTGCTGGAGTACGCTGCGTTCCAGTTTGGCTGCGTGTGACAGCTTGGCAACTCAGCTGTGTGTCGGTCCACACAGTACCTATAATGTCTGATGCCTGACTGGCATCCTGGGGCCGCCTAGAGAGAGCGTCAGCTAAGAAGTTCTTTCTTCCTGGTATGAACTTAAGCTGAAAATTAAAGTGGCTGAAAAATTGAGCCCAGCGAACCTGCTTGGGGCTGAGGCGTTTCAGGGTACTGAGCACTTCCAGGTTTTTGTGGTCCATCCAGACCTCAAAGGGGCAAGTGGCCCCTTCCAGGAGGTGTCACCATGCCTCTAAGGCAGCTTTGACGGCAAAAGCCTCTTTCTCCCATACATGCCATCTCCGTTCTGTTTCGGAGAACTTGCGGGAGAGGTACGCTCAGGGCTTCAGCTTATCATTTGGATCCCACTGAAGCAAGAGTGCCCCAATTGAGAAATCGGAGGCATCTACTTGGACTACAAAGGGCTTGGTGGGGTCAGGGTGTTGTAGAACCGGTTTGGCTGTGAACAGGCTTTTGAGATGATCAAAAGCCCTTTGGCATTCAGGTGTCCAGTTAAGTAGCGCTCCCAGGTTTCGTGCCTTGCGCGTGTCTCCCAAACCCTTGGTGCGGAGTAAATTAGTTAGGGGCAAAACGATTTCCGCTTGTCCCTTGATGAACCCCCTGTAAAAATTAGAAAATCCCAGAAAACTTTGTAGTTGCCTCCTAGTGCGCGGGCGCTCCCATGCCAGGATGGCCTGGACTTTCCCAGGGTCCATTTCGATGCCCCTCTCAGAGATTCTGTAACCCAGATAATCTAGCTGAGATTTATGAAACTTGCACTTAGAAAGCTTGGCAAATAGCTCAGCTTTGCGGAGTTTCCTGAGCACCTGCTTAACCAAGCGTTCGTGTTCCTCTTCAGTCTCAGAATATATCAATACATTGTCTAAATACACAAGGACCCCCTTGAACAAGTGTTCGTGCAAGACCTTGTTGATCAATTGCATAAATACCCCTGGTGCCCCTGCCAAACCAAACGGTAATACTTTATATTGGAATGATCCCAGTGGGCAATTGAAAGCCATCTTCCATTCATCCCCCTCCCGTATGCATATGCGGAAATAGGCTTCTCGCAAGTCCAGTTTAGAGAATATTTTCCCCTTTGCCAGATGTGCTAATATGTCTTTGATTAGGGGCAAGGGATATTTGTTTGATATGGAAACCGAATTCAATCCGCAGTAGTCCGTACAGAGTCTTAATGTCCCGTTCTTTTTTTCTCTGAACAACACCGGGGCTCCAACTGGCGAGTTTGTGGGCTCAATGAAGCCTCGTGCTAAGTTCTTGTCCACAAACTCCCACAATGCTGCCAGTTCTTTCTGGGTCATTGCGTAAATTTTTGGCTTTGGCAAGGGTGTGTTGGGGACCAGTTCTATCGCACAGTCAGTCTTTCTGTGGGGTGGGAGTTTGTCTGCTTCGTTCTCCCTGAACACATCTGCAAACTCAGCGTACCTGTCCGGCAAGCCTTCCAGGGCTGCTGCAGCCAGATGTGTGGTTGTAGACGCCACACTCCCCACCACAGCATGGGGGATTCGGTCCCCTGTAGGTGCTTGGTAGAAGCTGTCTGTAAATGTGATCATCCTGGTTTCCCAATTTATGTATGGGTTCCTTCATACCAGCCACGGAATGCCTAAGATGATTAAAGGGTGGCCCACCGGTGCCACGACAAAGTTCAGTCTCTCCCGGTGGCTGCCTAACTGCAGCGCCACTTCTTCAGTGAATTGGGTGACCGGGCCGCTGCCGAACCATCCAATTGCGTGAACACTATGTGGTGCTGAAGTGGAAAGCATGGGAGATTTAAATCGGCAACCACGTCCGGGTGCATTAGGCACCTAGAACAGCCCGAGTCTATTAGGGCCCAGACTTCAACCGACTTCTCAGCGGAACCTAACTTAACTTTGACGTACAGGGTGGGACAGTTGGCACTCACCCAGATGTCGCTGCACCCATTCTCCTCCTCCACCTGCCCTCTGGCGCTTCTCAGGGCAGGTGGCTGATGTTTCCCGCCAGTTCTTCCTGGTCGTTCTCCTCCTCTTCACTGGAGTAAGGCAGTTCTTTTGCTCCAATCTCTCCCCTGGCCACTGGCATCTTTTTGGGCCCTACGGGTGGTTTGCCCAGCGTTTTTCCTGGCCTGTCAACTACCTTTGTTTTCGGGCACGCCGCCACTTTGTGGTCCTCTTTCCCACATCGAAGGCACTGCCCCTTGGCGAACTGTTGCTCCCTCTCCTCTCTCCAGGGTTGGGATGTTGGCCTCACCGGTCCTGCAGCGGTTCGGGGTCCCTTTACCGTTGCCGCTTGTTGCGCCGCCCTCTTGGCTTGTAGGAAGGTTTCCTGGGCATTTTCTGCCTTACCGGCCAGCAGTATCCACTCCTGTAGAGTGTTTGGGTCATCTCTGCATAATGCCCACCTCAGAACGTTCAAGTTCAGGCCCTCTTTGAAATGTTCAATTAGGGTAGACTGCGACCAGTCCACCACCTTTCCAGCCAGTGCTTTAAATTCCATGGCATAATCTGCTACAGATCGTTGCCCTTGGCTGATTCCCCTTAGGGATCTCTTCGCTCTCTCCTTTTCTAAGGGGTCTCTGAAGTGCAGATCTACTGCCCAGAGGAACTCATCGAATTCATCAAGCTCTGGGGCTTCTGCCTGGCATAGCTGCACATACCAGTCAACCGCCCTTCCTTTAAGTTTGTTAGCAATGGCATTAATGTTGCCCTTTTCTGAGCGGAAATATGGCCCAAATTCTTCCATGTAGTTCTTGGCATTTGTTAGGAAGAAGGATAATGTTGCTGGGTCCCCGTTGAATTTGACCCCGAAGTCTTTCACCCCCGATCCTGGTGGGCTCCAGACCACATCTGGTCGTCTGGATGTACCTCGGGCTGCTAGGGTTCTCCTGTCTCGGTGTGGGGATTCCTCAAGCCGGACTCTGGGCGGCGTTGCCTCAGTTTCGTGTTGGCTCCTTCCTCTCCCCAGCTGTCACGTCTCCGGGGTGGGAGGGGGGTGATGAACTTCTGGTACCTGGTTCCACCTCACCCCTTCCTCAGGATTCCCACACCACCGACCATCTCAGGAACAGCTGTTCGATTGACTCCAGCCTCGCCTCCATTATCCTCAGCCTCTCAGCTGTCTGGGAGCCTTCCTTGGTTCGTCTGATCTGGCGCCTTCCCTCGGCTCCTGCGATCGTCAAGGACAGCAGGTCCCGTGGCTTCCTAGATGCCCCGAGCGTCCCTGGCAGGGATTCCAGCATCTCGTCCAGGGTGACCCACTCACCCTGTGACTCTCTGGTGGCTTCAGGTGTCCTGCTCCTTCCGGCCTCCTCCTCCTCCGAGCTTGATCCCGAACCCTCCTGGATTTTGTACCATCTGGGGATAGGGTTCTCACCGATCGCCCGTGCCGTGGAGTCGGGTGCCCCGTTGCCGGTCCTCTGGTAGCCACCTCTTCGTGGGTTGAGTCTTTCCATCACCAGCTTTGATCCCTCACAGACGAAATCTGGAATGGTGCTAGCGGAAAATTTTTTTTTGATTCCCGTCTTTATGTGATGGTTGCCTTATTCAAAAAAACACAGACTCACCAGCCAGGGCTAAGGATATCTGGTTTATTGAGAATAGAATGCAGACACGGAGAAAGACGGGAATGAGCACATGGCGTGCAAGGTAGCCGGTAAATACCCGCGGTGTGGACCTGATCCTTCCCCACCCCCCATTGTCCCAAAGTCTTGACCGACGGTGAACCCGGAGTCTCGATGGGCGATCAGGGAGCGATTCTGGAGTCTCGATGGGCGATCAGGGGGATTAGCGCTGATTGCCTCTGTCCTCTTCCTGTGTCTGGAGCAGGTGTGTCCCCCGTGGTAATGCAGAGATGTCTTGGAGATAGGATGATGGCTTCCCAGGTCAGGGCAAAGGTATGGCCCCTTTGTCCTTTATCAGTTTTGTCTTTCAGTGCTTATGGGATTAGCACTGATTCTTTCCTTCGCCTTCCCCTTCACCGGAAAGGCATGTTCCCCATTGTGATGTATGTATACATCGCCACGGGGGACATGACAGTTGAAAAAAAAAAATCAGGAGTAGATTCTGCCTTCTATACTCATACTGTATCCTATAGTACTTGTTTATATTGTGTGTATGTGCAAGTGTGCATGAGAAACCTCGATTTAATGGGCCAGCTGGGGGGAAAGTATGTCCATTAAAGGCAAATGTCCATTAAATGTGAATTACATAATTTGCATTATATAAATTACATAATTTAAATTATGTAAATTATGTGCATAATTTACATTATGTAAATCATGCATATACTTTACATTATGCAGATTATACATATAATTCACATAATTATTATGTGATTATGTAAATTATGTAACTTGTTCAGACTGACTTGGAAAAAAAAACAGAACAACACAATCAGTTATTTAGGAGTAAAATCCAAAGTTGAACTGTGTTCATTTTATCTAAAGTCTGCAAATATCCTGAATGGGGTCTATAAAAGCAAGGTATATGTTTGAGTGAGTGTGTGTGTGTGTGTCTTTCTGGTGATCTGCAGGTGGGATCAGATGGTTTGTCTCTATATAAATTTATATTGCCCCTGATATCATTTCAAAGTTTATTAGCAGTTTATCAACATCCAGGTATCTGCATCATTGCATGATAATAATTCACTGTCACTGTCAAGTAAAATAGTTTCAGAACTGCAGAACAGAACAAAAAAAAGAGGCAATCTTCTTTGTTTAATACAGAGAAAGGGTTCTGACTTTTAAGTGATGACATTTACAGTTGTGTCAAATATCAGTTTCCTTGTATTGCTTTGTAAAAGATATGGGAACTTTAATGCTGCCGTTCCATGCACATTTTCTTTATAAGAATGCCCCATGAGTGATTCACATACAGAATATTATCTATAAACTCCTTCATCCTTTAAACAATTCAGCACTGCAATCTATTCCCTAGGACTCGTCATCTCTTTCTTGGGAGTAAGTCTCATAAAATCAGCAGAGCTTACTTCACAGACAAGATGGCATATTAGCAGCATGAACAAATCCTGCGAGCTGGAATCTCAGCTGATTTAATATTTAAGACTAAACTTAGCATGAGTATCATTCATATATGAATAAGTGCAGTTGCACTATATTAGAGCTGGGGAATCATCCTATAATTCTTATATGTGATACTGTGATTATATGATAAAGGTAAAGGTTTCCCTTGACATGAAGTCCAGTCGTGTCCGACTCTAGGGGGTGGTGCTCATCTCCGTTTCAAAGCCGAAGAGCCAGCATTTGTCCGTAGACACTTCCGTGGTCATGTGGCCGGCATGACTAAACGAAATGCTGTTACCTGCCCACCGAAGCGGTACCTATTAATCTACTCACATTTGCATGTTTTCGAACTACTAGGTTGGCAGGAGCTGGGACTAACAACAGGAGCTCACCCCGTCACAAGGATTCGAACCGCCAACCTTCCAATCAGCAAGCTCAGCAGCTCAGCGGTTTAACCCACCACGTCCCTCTGATTATATGATAGTTAATCCTAAATGGTATTAGGGTAAGCATATCACTAATACATTATGAAAAGGATAAACACTGGGTAGGCCATATATTCTTCCATTTATAAGACTGGAAAGTGGTCATGCAAGAACCAGTGATGCTCAGGCCAGATGCTATGATTATATAAACATTGAATAAATGTCTCCAACTTTCAAGGCCAGGAAGAGAACACCCCAAATTTCTATTGACTCAGAAAGGAAAGGCCTACAGTTTAAAACTTGGAACAGCCAAATATATTGTGCTTGATTTCTAAGTTTTGCAATAGATAGATCTTCTATGTATTTATTACTCCATTCTTGTATGTAGTAAAGCAGTTTATCTAGCCGTATCATGTCTGTAATTTTCTACTGTAAGCAAATTCCTGGATATGGGATTGAGTATCTGGGGAATTGATGACAGTCTTCTCTCAGACTGGAAAACAGTTAATACAAAGGAACAATGGTCACTCACATCTTAGTAACTTCCCAATTGGATTACTGCAATGGTCCATATATGGGTTTGCCTTTGAAGAACATCCAAAAGTTTGACCTGGCCTAGAGTGCAGTTATGCAGGTAATTATGGGAGTTCCTCATTATTCCCAGGTAACACATCTACTCTACCAGCTACATTTGGCTCCTTATAGGCTTCTAGATGCAATTCAAGGCACTGGTTATTACCTATAAAGCCATGCATGGCATAGGACTGGGTTGTTTGTGGATGGGTATCTGGCCATTCCATATGCTCCAACAGAGGAGGCACACTCCAGGTTCCTTCTCTAAAACATTGTGAGATCCAGTAGGCTTGCATTCTTGGTGGCCACCCCTGCCCTTTGGAACAATCTCCACCCCCCACCCCACCCCGGTATATGGTTGGCTTCAACCCTGCAGTCCTTTGAATAAGCAGTTAAATCCTTGGGTCAGGATGAGGAGGTTTCCCAACTGTTGAGATGTAGTTTATTCTGTCATTTAATTGCTTTAGTTTGCTTTAGTGGTATGTGTTAGTTCCTTTTTCATTTGTGTTTGATTTTGTACACTGCCCAAAGACATGTTGTTTAAACTGGTTGGTCATATAAATGTTCTAAATAGATTTTAAAAAAAAACAAGTAAGAATCTAAGAATCCTGATTAATAGTATTTATTAAAAGAATTCTGATTGTAACCTTGATCTTTTAATAAATACTTTTGTGTGTGTGTGCCTTCAAGTCAGTGTTGACTCCTGGTGACTGCCTGGACAAGTCCCTGCAGTTTTTTGGCAAGATTTCAGAAGTGGTTTGCCATTGCCTGCTTCCTAGGGCTGAGAGAGGGGCCCAAGATCACCAACTGGCTTTGTGCCTAAGGTGGGACTAACACTCACAGTCTCCTAATTTCTAGTCTAGTGCCTTAACCACTCCACCAAACTGGGTCTTTAATAAATACTATTAAGTAAGTACTCTACTTCCAAAGGAAACATCTATTTTACATCCAATTCTTCCCATTTTTTTCCGATGTAGTGAGGAGTAGGCTTGTCACTTAGGAATCTGCAGCTGTCTGAATATGCTGACTTATTTTTGATAGTGTGTGAAGTAACTGTCCCATTTGAGATTTATTGCCTTGCCAGGTGTAAAGTCTGACATAATAACCTCAGAGCTATAAGTGGCATGATTAGGCAAATTGTGGGTCCTCACCTGCAGGTGATGCCTGAAAAGATGACTAAATCTACCAGTTGCTGGTAAAAATGAAAACCAAATTCTGAACTACTAGCTGAATTCACCAGATATACTGTACCCAGTATGGACTACCTTATATACAACATATATTTATGTTATATAAACACTAAAGATACATAGCCTAATCCTCCAAAGAATTCTAGCATGTTACTGAATTTTTAGTCCCCCCCCCTCCTCCTCCATAAACAGAAGAAGTAAAATGGTGAAGGACCAAAGAGATGTAGGAAAGGGGAAGAATGTCTGTCAAAGATCCATTTTGTGCTCAGTCATTTTTTCCTGCATAACCCTTTTATTTTAAAACTCCATTGCTAAATGGCTGGGGACTATAGGACAAGGTGTCCAACATAGTTACAGGACACCAGATTAGGAAGGGCTATATAATAGCAGCTGACAAAGAGTGCAAGTTGAATAATGCTTTGCGTGTAAACTGCCCTTCCCTACAATACTGATGTTATTTCATTGATTGGCAATAATAATTTAACCTTGACAGTCTCCAATTAAGATGATTTCACATCATTTTGGCACCCCCTGCCATTAAGGACTGTCGTTCTTTTAAAGATTTTCTTTTCTTTTTATATAAATATAATAATATACTGGGCTGTAACTTACCATAAACCTATTAATTTTCTTCAGTTGGAATAGAGCAAGAATAATTGGTCCCTGTCCTTTTTCAACACCCCATGGCATATTTAGTTATGAATTCTCTCTCCCTGTGGCATTATTTTTTTCCTAGATTATTTCTCATGTGCCTTGTTTTCTAAATGTTTAAATCATTCTTATTCTCTGAAACCTTCCCCCTTTGCTTGCCATTTTTCAGATTTGTTGTCTAAACTAGAACACAATATAGCCAAGTTTTAAAAAGCTCATCACATTAAGATAAATATATTTGTTTAAGATTTATTGTGCTAAATGCAATATAATGGATTAAGACTTCCATGTTTTCTTGCTCAGTTACAGTCCATCATCCATAGAATTCTCAATCGTTCATGATTCAGCAATATATTTTAAACATTTCCTTTTATGTTCTCCTGTGTATTAATAATACAATATAACAACAGCAACAACTACAATGTTTATTCTATCCTTTGTTCAGTTGAGTTTCACAGCTAGATTTTTAAAAAAATGTGAGCTCAACCATTTTTCTACTTGATATTTTTAAAAATTCCAACAGCAATTGGGAGAGTCTTAGACAAATTTGTCCACTTGATAGTGAAACCATATACAGTACCTATAGCCTATTTCCATATAACATTTAAGATTATACTGTAAGTAAATGTATATCCTACACCTGAACATCTGTCCATTATGTTTTCTTTCCCACTGTTTTTGTTTTGCACCTAGTCTAATTGAGAATTCTTGAACCCAAAAACTTTCAGCATGATCTTGATGACCTTGGTTGGCCTAATAAAACTCTTGATCTAATATGGATTTTTGGACATTTTTTCCTTCAGGGAAAATCTTGTCAGTTTTGCTCTTTTACAGGTGGGGCAAAGAGAATTACCTTACCTAGGTGGAAAGAAATCTGAACTCCTGATGTTCAAGAGTGGATTCAAGTGATGTACTCTTCATCAATTTTTGAAATGTTTTTATATTGTAAAAATGAAAAATGAGAAGTGGGAGCAGCATGTTTCTATATGACCTAGATTTAATAAGTTAAAGAACTGAGCTAGTGCTACAGAAATATTATATGGATCTTTTTTGTTAGATTTTTAGCAATAAAAAGAGTTTTTTGAAGAATTAAAAACAGGGTAGAGGTCTATAATATTGGGCTGATTTAAACTTTTTTTTTTCTGCTTTAAAGATCATTCCAGATCCTGTGTAGATCCACATCTAATGGGTGTTCCATTTTGTCCAACAAATCAGTTTTGCAAGGAATATCTCATTCTTCTGCGATGTAATTCACCTACAATAAACAAGGGACTTTTAATTAGGAAATAAATGTTATAAAGTTTCTCATACATTTTCTTCTCTAGGAAAGCAATCTAGTTCTGGCCTTTTGAATTTCAGCTGCTATACTTTCATCACCCAACACTGTTAGCACAGCTCCATTAATTCATTCATTAAATGGAAAAGGATGCTCTCTTCCCCCTCCCCAATTCTAATGGTTACTTTTTTTATTGAAAAGGAGCAGTTACTCAGTTACTATAATATACTAAAATTCTGAGAAAAGATACAGTATATTTTTACAAAGGACAAGAAATCAAACTACTATTTCTTAAAATGTACAGATTGCAGGCAAGGAGATATAGAAAACAATCTCTCTCTGCATGCCACCTTCTTGGTTGCAGAGCCGTGAAATAACTTGAAATCCATTGGTGATTTGTGCCTTTGCCATTCAGGAATATGGGTCTATGGTGTCTTATTTTGACTGTACCAAAACAGACTTTCATCTTGTTGTTTGGCTTAGTGCATAACTGTTCTTCTTTAGTCAATGGGCAGAGTTCTAATGGGGGAACAGAACAGGGTAATGACTGGGGCATGGGGAAGATTAATCCTTCCTCTTGTGAGTCATCCTCACCCCATCACATTGTCTGATATTTGCAGTGAGTCTGGGTCAGAAGAATCTTTGCTGGTATGTTGTGTGAAAAGGAGAAGATGAAAATAATCTCCTTTTTTGGAAAATGGTGGTCCTTGCATTTTCCAGGAAAATGTTTATAGTCATGGAAAAGCATGTATGAGATCATTGAGCAACCTTGACTAACCTTGAGCAACCTTGACTAGTTCCCCCAGTGGCTTTTCAGCCAATGATTCTGAAAAGAAACTACATATGTGTAATGGTATATGGGATTGACCTTGGGGGTGGGCGGGGGGAGAGATGCTGCCTATGGAATGATCAGATCAGATAAGAGAGGGTATATCCTGCAGCTGCATAATGGGAAAAGAAAGAAACTCAGAAAGGAACCTCCCTATCTCACCAGGTGGTAAAAGAGAGGGCAGGAGATTTGTACTGTCAGACTTGCAAGATTCTGTTAATGTACTCATACAATAAAGTACAGTTAGCTCATCTGGTTGTGTTTCCTGTCTAGTCTACTTGGGAAGGCTGACAATATGTGATAATCCATGTGTGAAATGCTCCTCCATGCAAAGGGAGAACCTGGATTAATCAACCCACTCCATTGTCCTGGAATTAGCTCAACCTACTTTTAAATCATGAAGGGATTCATGTGAATCTCATCTCTGTTTTTAATAGGCAATGTGCAGTAGCAGTGGTCACATCAGAAATAAAGTGATGGGCAAATAATTATCACAGAATACATAATTGTGGGAGTTGACCATATTCTGAGGGTCACAATCATGGTGGCTATAGCCGTGCAATGCAATCAGCTTCCTGCAGCAAAGCAGAAGCTGTCTGTGAAAACACTTGGAAATACTGTGCATGGATTCTTAAGTTCTGTAATGGAGGAAGAGTTTGACATTAAAGCATCAGATCAATCTTCTTTAACTTGGGGATCTCCAGATGAGTTAAGTTACCACCTCCATGCTTCTAGCCAACAAAGCCTTTGGGGAAGCTCACTAGGAATGGTGAAAGTCATAGTTAAACTCAGTTAGAGGGTGCCAGGTTGAGGAAAATTGAAGAAAATAATTACTTTTTAAAGATCTCTCTTGTTAGCTTGCATGTTTCAGAAGACATTTGTATATGAACATGCAAATATTACAACTCTAATAATGGAGGTACTGTCCTAACAGCCAGGAACCACGTTGAGACAAGGAATAGGTCTCTAGTGCTTTATTACTGCTACATAAGACAGAAAATACTAACAAACTGAAGAAGCAACAACCTAAGAGACGGATTTATACATGGACTTCACCAGATGCACAACACCGAAATCAGATTGACTACATCCTTTGCAGCCAAAGGTGGCGGACACCTATACAGTCAGTAAAAACAAGACCTGGAGCTGACTGTAGTTCAGATCACGAACTTCTTGCAAAATTTAGGATCAGACTAAAGAGATTAGGGAAGACCCACAGAACAGCTAGATATGAGCTCACTAATATTCCTCTTCAGCAAAGGATCGATACCTTGTCATGGTGCTGGAGCTTGAGCACCTCAATGATGCCATGAGCTAAACCATGAAGGGCCACCCAAGATGGGAAGGTCATGACAGAGAGGTCAGACTAAATGCAATCCCTGGGGAAGGTAATGGCAACCCACCCCAGTATTCTTGCCGTGAAAACTCAATGGATCAGTACAACCAGAGATATGTCGGTATACCATCGGAAGATGAGACCCCCAGGTCGGAAGATAGTCAAAATGCTGCCGGGGAGGAACAGAGGATGAGTTCAACTAGCCCCAGACATGATGACACAGCTAGCTCAAAGCCGAAAGGACAGCTAGCAGCCGACGGTGCTGGTGGTGAACGGCGAATCCAATGTTCTAAGGATCAACACAGCACTGGAACCTGGAATGTAAGATCTATGAGCCAGGGCAAATTGGATGTGGTTCTTGGTGAGATGTCAAGATTAAAGATAGACATTTTGGGTGTCAGTGAACTGAAATGGACTGGAATGGGCCACTTCACATCAAATGACCACCAGATCTACTACTGTGGACAAGAGGACCACAGAAGAAATGGAGTAGCCTTCATAATTAATAGTCAAGTGGCTAAAGCAGTGCTTGGATACAATCCCAAAAACGATAGAATGATCTCAATTTGAATTCAGGGCAAGCCATCTAACATCACAGTGATCCAAATATACGCCCCAACCACAGATGCTGAAGAAGCTGCAGTAGAGCAGTTCTATGAGGATCTGCAGCACGTACTGGGCAACACGCCTAAAAGAGATGTTATTTTCATCACGGGAGACTGGAATGCTAAGGTGGGCAGTCAAATGACACCTGGAATTACAGGTAAGCATGGCCTGGGTGAACAAAATGAAGCAGGACATAGGCTGATAGAACGTTGCCAAGACAACTCAATGTGCATAACAAACACTGTCTTCCAGCAACCTAAGAGATGGCTTTATACATGGACTTCACCAGATGGACAACACCGAAATCAGATTGACTACATCCTTTGCAGCCAAAGGTGGTGGACATCTATATAGTCAGTAAAAACAAGACCTGGAGCTGACTGTAGTTCAGATCACGAACTACTTCTTGCACAATTTAGGCTCAGACTAAAGAGATTAGGGAAGACCCACAGATTAGCTAGGTATGAGCTCACTAATATTCCTAAGGAATACGCAGTGGAAGTGAAGAATAGATTTAAGGGACTGGACTTAGTAGATAGGGTCCCGGAAGAACTATGGACAGAAGTTTGCAACATTGTTCAGGAGGCAGCAACAAAATACATCCCAAAGAAAGAGAAAACCAAGAAGGCAAAGTGGCTGTCTGCTGAGACACCAGAAGTAGCCCAAGAAAGAAGGAAAGCAAAAGGCAACAGTGATAGGGGGAGATCTGCCCAATTAAATGCAAAATTCCAGAGGTTAGCCAGAAGAGATAAGGAATTATTTTTAAACAAGCAATGCGTGGAAGTGGAAGAAGACAAAAGAATAGGAAGGACAAGAGACCTCTTCCAGAAAATTAGAAACATTGGAGGTAAATTCCAGGCCAAAATGGGTATGATCAAAAACAAACATGGCAAGGACCTATCAGAAGAAGAAGAGATCAAGAAAAGGTGGCAAGAATATACGGAAGACCTGTATAGGAAGGATAAACAATATCGGGGATAGCTTTGACGGTGTGGTCAGTGAGCTAGAGCCAGACATCCTGAAGAGTGAGGTTGAATGGGCCTTAAGAAGCATTGCTAATAACAAGGCAGCAGGAGACGATGGCATTCCAGCTGAACTGTTCAAAATCTTGCAAGATGATGCTGTCAAGGTAATGCATGCTATATGCCAGCAAATTTGGAAAACACAAGAATGGCCATCAGATTGGAAAAAATCAACTTCTATCCCCATACCAAAAAAGGGAAACACTAAAGAATGTTCAAACTGTCGAACAGTGGCACTCATTTCACATGCCAGTAAGGTAATGCTCAAGATCCTGCAAGGTAGACTTCAGCAATTCATGGAGCGAAGATTGCCAGATGTACAAGCTGGGTTTAGAAAAGGCAGAGGAACTAGGGACCAAATTGCCAATATCCGCTGGATAATGGAAAAAGCCAGGGAGTTTCAGAAAAACATCTATTTCTGTTTTATTGACTATTCTAAAGCCTTTGACTGTGTGGACCATAACAAATTGTGGCAAGTTCTTAGTGGTATGGGGATACCAAGTCATCTTGTCTGCCTCCTGAAGAATCTGTATAACGACCAAGTAGCAACAGTAAGAACACACCACGGAACAATGGACTGGTTTAAGATTGGGAAAGGAGTATGGTTGCGAGAGCTGGACCGTAAGGAAGGCTGAGAGAAGGAAGATCGATGCTTTTGGAGGAAAATTCTGAGAGTGCCTTGGACTGCAAGAAGATCAAACCAGCCCATCCTACCGGAAATAAAGCCAGACTGCTCACTTGAGGGAATGATATTAAAGGCAAAACTGAAATACTTTGGCCACATAATGAGAAGACAGGACAGCCTGGAGAAGATGCTGATGGAGAGTGGAGGGCAAAAGGAAGAGGGGCCGACCAAGGGCAAGGTGGATGGATGATATTCTAGAGGTGACGGACTCATCCCTGGGGGAGCTGGGGGTGTTGACGACCGACAGGAAGCTCTCGCGTGGGCTGGTCCATGAAGTCATGAAGAGTCGGAAGTGACTAAACGAATAAACAACAACAATCCTTCAAATATCATCATCATCATCATCATCATCATCATCATCATCATCATCATCATACACCACCACCACCATCACCACCATGAGATTCAACTATCCTGGACACATTATCTGCCAAATTTTTACTTTAAAAGTGCATAGGTGAATATGGACCATGGTAAATGATCATTCCTATAGTAAAGTAGGGGGGGAAATGAGACTAGCTCAATCTGTTACTTGCTGAACAAGGATCACCTCGCCATGAGTAGTGTTGGCATTGTTATGCATAAGAAAACAGGCCAGCATAATTTTCTTCTATGAAGCTGACATGGTGATTCAGGATCACAAAGGCTCTTTAGTCCTTGCTGTTAGAATTTCTCATTTGACATGTAATCTGATCAGTTATGCTTTCTCTGCCATTACTACTTGGCTTACCTTGCCAGGCAATGAGTTCTTCTCCTCCTTTACCAGCTACTCCTTCTATTTACTACCATCAGCCAGCTAAGCAGCCAACCAACCTATGGCAAACATAATCTACACTTTCTCCTACTGCAATGTTAATACTGCTGCTGTCTGGGAGGTAGCTTGCAAGTCGTATAATCTGGTCCTAGTAATGCCATTGTTATCTTACAACACTAAGGGCAAATGCCTGCATAGTTTAGCTTATTCAAATGTCTCAACATATGTATGTTATGCATGCAATGTAAGAACAAAGTATAGACAAGCTACTTTGTGGCAGAATTTGTACTACAAAGGTAATTATGAAATTACTGAATGTAATATGTACCACTGGTGGTTACACACTGGTAAAATTGCTAAGTAAAGTCCAAGGAAGAAGCTGTGATCCATAAAAGCCTACTGAGAAGGCCACAGAACATAAACCTTGAAGACAAACCAGCAGGGCCAGGTCACCAATGCTTGTGTAATGTAATAAAAGCCATTCAGTCCAAAGCAGCTGAATTTGCACTACACAGCACTTCTGTATACTGGTACAGCCTAATGGTCATACAGCAAACAATGAAGCAGCCCATTAACAAATGCCACTTAGCACCAGACTATAGTTCTGCTGAGTACCTCTATCAATAGCTTGAGGATGCCAATATCTCAGGGTAATTTGCTTGGATTATTTTCCCTGCTTAAAATAACACACACAAGAGTGAAATAAAACAAGCTAATGCATTTCTTAAATGAAGGTGGGGTGGGGGGTAAGGGTAGGGAACAAATTCTTTCATCCAGGTGATCTTGTATGTAGCAGTTGGGGCATTTTTAGCTTTCTAAAAACTCCAATGCTTGACAAAGGAAGTGCGTCGAAGAGGCTGATCTTCCCTTTCCCTGCGTACTGTAGTTAATCTCCAGGATTTTAACATTTTAAAGTTTTCTGGTGAAAAATCTGAGTTCCATTGGGATATTATTCCTTCAAGACATCAGGAATAGCAACAAGAGATTTGCAAGATCTTACTCCAGTTTGACCTTCCCAAGTGACTCACTACACCGCTTATTCACATGTAAAATCAGGCAATTTCCGGAATATGTGTGTTGGTGGGAAGGCCAGTCGTCCAATCAGATAGGATTATTATTCCTTGCATATGTGTTTGCAATATTTCTATTTTATTATGTCAGTCTCAAAGGTTTTGGTTATATTAGGCTTCTCACCAAACCTTGATGTAGTACTTAGAAGTATCCTTGGAAATGTGATGGACAGGAGTAAAACTGAAGGACCTCTTGTTCTTCCTTTTTCCTCAGACTCCTTCCTGAATAATGGAAATAAATGACATAACCTCTGCCTATGTGTTATTTTGTTTGAAATAGCCAAGAAAGATCTTTGATTTTCTATTCTGACCCTGGCTAAACTGATGGCCATGTTCATACTTGTGTAGACATACAGTATATTTTACATATGTGACTAACTTTAGTGAAAACATACACCTACATATATCAATGAAATTGCCATTACTCCTCTCATGTGCCACTTTGCTATCCAATTGCTTCTGAGAATGGCTCTTTCTCTTCTTAGGAATCTTCATTTCCACATAAAATTCTGGCATTTCATTTGCTTCTTTTGAAGCATTATGGTTTGCTATTAAGGAAGAGAGACACTGAGTATCATAAAGTTCTGCCCTAATAACCTCTTCTTCTTGGATGGATTTTGCTAAAGACAGAGGTGTTCCCAACTGTTTCATCGGTGGCTGAAAAGAAATGCCTACTTAGAGCAGATGGCTTTCATGTTTGGCATGTATTGTATTTACTTATTTGGATTGATTTTTCTTCTGGCACCTTATTTCATTGCAACTGTCTTGGAATTGGGAATATGAATTTCATGAATGCATATTGATTTTTCCATATTACATTTTCCCCAGGATATCTATAAATAATACATATTCATTAAAAACCTTTCAGCATCATCTGTCCCAACTCCTCCCATTTTCTGCATGCTCTTTTAAAAGAGTGTTATCTTCTTCTTTTCAAATTCTTTAAAGGATCATCTATACTTCTGGAGTTGACAAATTGATTTTCAATATTTTACACACATTAAAAAAACCCATAAAAAGTGATAGATTGGACTAATAAAGGGCCATATACTATCTCAAGAAGTGGCCATCCAAATCCTTCTAAGAGCTTTTGTTTGCTTCAATATTTGAAAATCATTCTGAAGCAGTAAGTTTAATTCCTCACTATCATGGTCAACAGCCATTGACTGACCTCTCTTCCATGAATTTTTCTCATCCTGTTAGAAAGCCATCTGTGCTTGTAGCACTGAAAACTACTGATTGTACAACACATAAATACTTTCTTTTGTTTACTCTCTTCCTACTGCCAATCAATCTTACTCAAGACATGAAGAGTCCATGAATAGACAGAGTAATAATTTAATTTGTCAGCAGAATAATAGACAGTTATTTAAGATGCAAGTGCCAAGAGAGTAACTGCATGAAATTTGTGTATTAATAAAAGTGAAATGATTTTCTACAGATCAGCTGTTATTACAAACAAAAAGGAGAGGCCTTCAATTTTAAAACTGTTGTTGCTCTGGATGCAAAGTAAAAAACCATCAGGCAGAATTGGATCATATAATTATGCCCCTATACAAGGAGGCAGAGTATGGTGCTTGTCATCCCTGACAGCATCACTGTATTCATATGTCTTATCTTCCAAACTGTAGACAAATGAGGCATTTTATTATTTTTCTAAACAAAAAGTGTCACTCCAGCACATTATTCATTACTGATGACAGATCCCTGCATCAGGCATGAGAACTGCTAACAGAAAATTATACATTTAAAAGTAAAAGCTGGAAGAACAGGGCTTTTTATTTGTGAATAACAGTAATATGTCCATATGATGGACCAACACTCAACTTCTTACTGAGCCTCTTTGACAAGCTATCTGCTTAGAATTACCTAATTTACAATGTAATCTTTTGTTAACATACTTAAAAGTGTGTCCCATTGATTCCAGGTATATATAGAATTGCAGCCTCTTCCATACATTTTTGTAATAGATTGTCAGCTGACATCACTCTTAAGACACCAACTTGCCAGTGTATCCTACAGTCTGAACAAAATCTTTCATGATGGTGCAAAAAGAGGTTGTTTGGTAACTTTCCGAATTTCCTTCTGTCATTTTTTTCCATAAACACCCACAGGAATTTTGTTTGCACCACTCACAGACACTAAAAGATTTTTCTTCTAAATTTAAAACGAAACACCAGTTTCCAAATACATCAACTTCAATGTGCATATTCAGCTAATCACTACTAAAAAGATTGCAAAAATAGTCTTACTGTAAGGGAAAAATTAGATTTTGGAATGTTATTAATCAGAGAGGATATGAACAGAAATTGTAGCGGGGGGAGTGAGAAAATTTTGATCAAAGTCTAGTATTTTGGGTTCAAGATAAGCAGTCAGTGGGATATTAGCACCAGGCGGCCAATTTCTATCCCACTGAAATAAACTTTCTGAAATATGAATTGGGTTTACAAACAACATTTTAGCACTTTTAGTGTGTTCTTTTTGTTGCTCTTTCCTGTTCTTTTTGACACTGATGAGCTGGAGGACTTATCTGGGGACTAATGAAGAGGTATGAGGAAGTTATATATTATACTACCTCTAACTCATGACCATCTCAGTACATGGCTCATTCTAGGCAGCTCCTGTACCAGTAGTATCATGATTGCTGCAGATTCTGTTGTATTAAATACACTTGTGGTATGTACCTTGTCTCATTCTTCATTTGCATGTATTTACATATCTTGATAATTTTACTTCTTTATTTCATTAAATTTGTTATGGCTGCCCATTCCAGTAGATAATGTATGATCTTCAAAAGATTGTTATAGAACAGTTCCCCAAAGCTGCCATTGTATGTGGAAGTACAATGAAACTTTAGTGGATTCCCAAAAAGCTAAGCAGGGTTAGTACTTGGATGGAAGAGTACCAGAAAATCCCAGATTGAAAAATTGAAAAAAAATCCCAGAAAACAATATCAATTGTTGCCAAGAAAACTATATGGATTTGTCCATATAATAACCAAGAGCTGAGCTGACAGAACATACTTTTTTAACCTACAGGACTAAAAAAAAGAAGAGTTGTGCACAATCTGATGCATATTTTAGCAAATTCTTGAGAAACTTCATATAATTTCAGATTAATATTGTGAAATATCCCTGCATCATTTGTATGTAATGAGTCACATGGCTAATCCACATCTGCTCCAATCTGGTAGCTTTGAGATGAAGTTATCTATTTGTTATAAATTCAGTACTATCAGATATTTCTCATGAAGCAGTCACATTGTGGCTTAGTTACAAAATGAAATTTTAAAAAAGACATTTCTTTGACTGGTGATAATGAGTGCTTTTACCATAAGAGAAAAATTATGTTGTTTCATCCCACAATCACAGAGTGAGATGCACTTCTAATCCATTGTATTCCAGTGGAGAGATGTGAAACTTTAATTGATTCCCATTTGCCTTTCTATTCGCACTTGAGGTGTCATTTAACAGTAGATAATTCAAGCTGTAAGGCTACTTACAGTCAGCTGTGCTTGCCAAACATTTTATTCAGCCTTAAGCAGTTGCCAGGGGAAACAGATGTACGTCCCGAGGCTTGTAGCCTATTGTGGTCTGAGTACAGTGATGCAGGATGTCATTTGGTGAATGAACTTGGATAGTGGAAATAATATTCATGAAGACACTTCACCAAAGGGAAGACAGATTCTTTGGAGGAACCAGAACAATACCCCAGTTGTAGAGCATAACTTAACACTGTGGCCTTGTATTTGTTGGGATGTTCTTTGGTGGATTACAATCTCTGCTGTCTAGGGAACTTGAAAAGGGTGTCAGAAGAACAAACTTGGACTCTTCGTAGAACGGCAGGATGTGGACATCTCAAAACTTATGTGGTTGCCATCAGGAATATCATCTATATTTTCATATTTTTTTCTATGCTGGAATCTAGTACAACTGGGCAGTGTTTTGATAGAGGTGCTCTGGAAAATCCTGTGCTTTGGATGCAACATCTTTGCATTTTTGTTAAAACATCTGATAATTCTTTTCAGGTCTGCTGTAATTGCACAATGCTAGAAAAAGATGCAGCTGCCTTAACGAGTCATATTATTACGCTACTAAATCAAACATGCACCACATCAAGCACTCCTATACATTCCAAACTATCTCCTCTAAAGGTAAATAGAAATGTGAGGCATGATTTCAGGCACATTTGATTTAGTACCTTAATAGTGGAGTGGGAAGAAGAAGCACAAGACCAGCTATATTCAGTGACAAAGACCTCTTGCAATATTTTATTCTTTCAGAAGTCTTTTCCTAAATATGAGCTTGGAACTTAAAACATTTTGCTCCTTTAAGTGGAGCCTAGTTACTTTCCTCATGTCCCCACTAGGAGCAATGCTTGAAAAAACATCTTAGCATTCATACATCAGTTCCTGTCTTCCTCTATCTACCAGAATTACAAGGACTGAGTTGAAAAACTCCAGACAGAAAAGAATCCAGATATAGAAACCCCAGCTTTTTGCTGCCTTTCAGTGGTGATCTGGAGTACTGTAGCCCAGGTCTGTGATTTCTGAACTAGGTCACTTCACTGGATATATGTTAAAGCTATCTTAGTGACCCGAACATCAACATTTGACCACATGTCACAGAATGAGAAAAAAACTTATCATGTCCTGGATATTTTGAATATAAAATTACAGTTCTATAAAAAGAATTACTTCTAAGAAAGGTCCAGAGTTTCATTCCTGGAATGAATTCATTCCATAGGATTCATTTGGCCACAATGAAAATGATTCCTGTCTACTTCAGGCTGATGGCTTAATATTATTCTCAGACCTGCTTCCATGTCTATTAAAGAGTGCCTTTATCACTGCTTCCATAAAGAAAAAAAAGGCAAATTTCAAATGACATGTTATCTGCTCTAAGGGAAACCTAGTCCATGAAAATGTGATTGTGCTCTTGTTTAAATACACCAAATCATGAATTTCTCACCTGAGGAACAGATATTAAAGAAGACCATAGTTCACTTCTCACAGATGATTTGATAATCAGGGAAATATTTGGGGGGGGGGGGCAAGGTAATCTAGAATCAATCTGGATTCATTTTCAAGAACAGGGTGAAATATCAGGGAACAATTTCTCCATTAGGTTTTGGTAGAGGTTAAATCTTGCACTAAGTACTTACAAAAGGGTGCCAGAGTCAACAATATTAAAAGCTGCTGTGATGTTAAGGCGAAGAATAAACTGAAAAAGGCATGCAAAGGAGAAATGTTTGTAGTAATAGGTGTTGCACTTACTCCCAGTTAGACTAGATTAATGTGTACCCTAGGCACGGAATCCCCTTTTCAAACAATTTATTATTTTCGTTTTAGCATTGTCAAGAGTTTGACAAATACATGAAATGAACTTTGTCCTGTTGTGTTCACCCAGCATTCTTTGTTACCATTGCAATGAGATTTTAAAGAAACTCCCACACTTTACATAAAGGAAAAGAACACACTTTTTATGTTTGAGAAAGAGAGAAAAAAGTGCACAATTTTCTGAACAGCAAGAGAGTTCTGCCAGAGCTGCACTTTCAAGTACTGGAAGTCCTTTTCCAGTTGGTGATACTTGTAGCCTTAAAAGAAAAAAAGAGAAACAGAGGTTTGCTTACAGGATGAATACATGTTATCCAGCTGTTCAGATGAATACATTATTTGCTTGCAAAATGAAAAGAAAAAAGGAAAAACAAGGAAAAGAAATGAATCTAAAAGTGATGTAAAATATTCCTTTGACTTTATTCTAAATCCAGTTAACCAGCTGAAAAGTCAGTATTTAAATCCCTTACTGGCTTCAGTTGGCTTAATTTCTGCCTTCAAAGTTAATTATTATTATTAATATTTAAACTTTACTGAAGGGGGCAGCGGTAAAACTCCAGAGTAGAGAAGATTGCACTGTTGTGACAGAGCCATGTAACAGCTACTGAGGATGTCCTTGGTATCTTAATCAAGTACGGATGAATCTAAGCAGGATGGCATTGCTCATTGTGAGGAAGATGTGGTCCATCTGTCTGGTTCAGGATAGTATCACACCCTCTGCCAGAAGGTGGAGGAGATACACAGTTTGGGAATGCTATTAGATCAAGTCTGCCTCTAGTATCACAGACTGAGGTGACAGCCTTGTGCGTTAGCCTAAAAAAAGGAAGAGGAAGAGGAGAAATTGTATATCAATATTTGGGTTGGATATCAAAGGAACCATATGGTAGTACTGCTGATTTCTTTCTGGGAGAGAAAACATGTTTGTTTATAAAGACCCAGACCAGATAGTTCTGGTTACTAATGAGAATGCTTTCTTCCCTTGTATCTCCTTTATTTATGAAAATCAGCACAAGAGACCTTCTTTTGTTCCTTTTGTTAATCTGTTCAGTAGTTGCCAGTATGCTCTGGAATACATGCCATTCTGAACTTTAGGGCTCATGTTGTTGATCTTGGAAATATAAGAAGGGTGAATACTGAAGTCATCCTGCATTTGACTGAAGGAGACAGGTCTGTACTTTTTTTTTTTGAATGAGGCTTTGGCCCTACATTGGTTCTATAGATAACCAAAATAATGATTCCCTGTGGTGAGAGAGATCCTTGTACCTATAGCTGCTATCACTTCTTCTACAACAGCCTAGGACAATTTGGTGTTCTCCAGAGGTATTAGCTTATAATTCTCACCAACATGGGTAACACCTATGTTGGTAGAATTTGAGATCTTGTTACAAAGCATCTGGAAGTCAGCAAGAATCATCCCCTTTGCCTGCCATCCCACTTATTACTTAACAATACTTAGCAGTTCTTTCAAAGAGAAACAGAAATGCCTTTTGAGGGGCTTGCAGTCAAGTAGGTGTGCTGCTGTAGGAATATCTACTGGTGACTATTGCCACTACCAAGGCCAATAACTCTTAACTCTGAAGCTTCTTGTCATGCAATGATTTTATTGGGACTTCTTTTATCGCCTGCAACTGCTCCAAAATTATCCATTTGGGCTATCACAATTTGGGTAAAATAGATTGCCTTGTAACACTTGCTTTCCAGGAAGTCATCAATAAAATATAAGCTACTTCAGTCTAAGAGCATGCTAAGCCCTTTTTGTTCAAAATAAATAAATAAATAAATAATCGTGATACATTCAGTTAAGTAGGTTCACTTGGAGCCTGCAAGTTCCACTTTCAGGCTTACTTGATCTCAAAAGCCCAAAGAAGTATAGATTAGCAGTAACTCACAGAAGGTTGAGGAAAAAGGGAAGTGATCAGCTTCTTAGTAGAAATGTTATCTGACAATCATGGTTTCAGAATGTACCCTTAGCTATTTCCAGTATAATGGAGAGGTAGATGGGATTATGGGAATTGTAGTCCACCACCTCTGGAGGTCTCCAAGTTAGGGAAGACTGTTCTAGACATTAAGATGTATTCCTGATATGCCGACTGTTCCTCTGTAAAATGAAAGTCAGAAGTGTTTGTATTACAAAAGGGAGATGCTTAAGATTTATTTTAAGAAAATATGCACTCAGAAAAGAAACAACATATTTGTCTGAAAAATCACTTTAAATATTTCATTCTTGCACTCATGGTAAAATGGTTCCACTTGCAAAGCCCATGAGATACTGTTATTAACTTTGCTACTACATTTATTTCTCAACCTGCACTGTAAAGTTAATACAGATCATTCTTCAATGTCTTTTATTCACAGTGTTGTGATATTTAGAGGTTTAGAACATTCAATTATGATGAATATTTTCCATTTTATCTCATACCAAAGAGCGACAGTCAAGTATAAAGACTCAATAATGTTTATTTCCTTCCATTTCTCTAGGCATATAGGTTCAGTTCAAGCTGTACATGAGTGAAGCATGAGGAGAAGTAGTCACAACATGTTATTCTTTAATTGCCTCATACTTCGGCATCCTCTCTTTCTATAGCAGGTTTAATTCATTATATTGGGCTCCTCCTCATATCCTGCTTATCCTGGCCAAAAGATGCTGCACTATTTTTAAGAGACATGTCCTCATGATCCTCCTCCTAATCCCCAAACCACTGGGGAAGTAGCCTGAATTCATCCTTAGTTGTTTTGATGTTAAAGTGGAGTTTTCCCCATTCTCCTGACACAAATTTTGCCCTACAAACAATTGTGACTCTTTGGTGATGATTCTGACAAGCTTCTATTTAAGTCTGTTATGAGAGTGCTCTGTTGGCTATAGCTGGTTGGACTGCAAGGTCTAGCATCTGGCCATGCAGGTCAGCCCCACTAGGTAGAGCAGACCAGAGAATCAACTCCACATGAAGACTAGAATGAAACTTGATTGATATAGGCTGTACTAACAGAATCTTGCGAGTATGACCGTACTATCCCTCCCCTCCTTCTAACACCCCAGTGAATCAGGTGTTTGCCTGAGTCACTTCTGAATATGATCATGCTTCCCAGGACTTGAAGAATGTTTCAGCTCTCTTTGCCTAGGTAATAGGTTCTTGCACATTTCTGCCAAGGTCATCTTCCTTACCTTCTACAATGCAATACCTATCTGGCACTTTAAAAAGTGCTATTTAGGCATTATGCATTATACATGGGTCTACTGGTCTTCTAGAAAACAGGTAGATCTGCTTTTAAACACAGATCTTTCAAAATATGACTAGACTTGTCTTTATGGGAAAAAAAAAAGAATTGCCAGTCAATTTAAACAAGGGGAGTGATGTGTTGTGGGTTATCATCCAAATAAGTGTAATTACAGGTTTTTCACTGAACCTGACCAGAACTGGTCTCACTTGGCTCTCTTTTCTACTCTAACATTTATTAGTGGTGGGATACCACCATTGGGATGACTCCAACATGAATTTTCATACTCTGTGGAATCCTTCTGGGTACTGCTGGGCATGGCCACTTGTTGCCAGAACTTCTATTCCCTTGGGTTAGGGTTATACTAAAAAAGAAGAAATAATACAAACATACGTACATATCCTAGCTGCCAGGTCAGTGGGCATTTGGAGGTATGGAGTGGAGAGGGAAAGAACACACAGGCACATTGGCAAAGTTCCCTCCCACCTGCACTGATCCTATATCCCACAGAACTATCCATACTTAGGAAAACCAGCATTATCATGTTAAAAAAAGTGATGGGATGTAGGAGGCATGTGAAATGAAGTGCAAGGTAGTTCTGTTGATGTGCCTATAAAGTCCAGCTGACACCCTCCTTCATCACACTGACTTGTCAACTGGAATGCATGAAAGGATGGAGATCTCTCTCTGTCTCTCTCTTCTGCAAAATTGATAGAGCTGGATTCACTTGGGCAACTTGGCAGAGATAAACCTCAGTTTCTGGGACATGCCTGGATTCCTCCAAGCTGCCTCACATGTTACTAAAGGATCATGTTAGGCAAGACATTGGAAAACTGAGTGAAACTTCCATCTCCATTTTAGACAAACACACACACATACACGCGCACACACACTTTTCAAGTGATTTGCAGTCAATGTAGTCCAAGGACAATAGCAACTATGGGAGGGGACAATTTTTATTAATGATGTAGTGTGAGGATGTTATTCCTTCTGTGTGTGGATGTTGCAATTGAAATGGTTAAAACTAAACTCAAGAATCACAGTGTCTTTGTTCATGCCTCATCTAATTTGCCCCTGAATATCCCATGCTATCTGGTTGGAAGATTAATTCTAATTCTTAGCCCACTTAAATGGGTGTCATTTTAAGCTAAAGACCAATTTAGTGAAGTATACTGCACCCTGATAATTATTATGACAAATCGGAGATCAATTGCATAGATGAAATTGGATTGATTGCCAGTAGCTAGCATTAGATTTTCCAAGAACGTATTCTTAAACAATCTAGTCTCATTATTTGACATAATGAATGGCTCAGTGGATAAAGGGAATTCAGTATATATTTACTTTAGCAAAAAAATTTATAGAGTTGCCTGTGAAAGCTCAGCTTTCACAGTTTTGGCACGCTCAGTTATGGAGACACAGGTGTGTGATGCACCAAAAGTCACCAGCATGTAGTGAACATGCAATGAAAACTTAATTTATTTGAATTGCTCTATGAATGAATTCCCTTTACATACATTCAGGTAGCATACAACTTGAAAGACTTGTCACATACAGCCTGTCCACATCCCTGAAAATAAGATGAATCAGTGTGGAGAGCATGCACATATAAGGTTACTTAGTTTTCACATTGCCCATATCTAAAACATACCCAATTAGAGTCTTTCTCATGTTTTCTTGACCTGAGGCTTAAATACTTATTTTACTTGGGCTAATTTCATGCTGTTGTGAAATTGTGTGTGTGTGTATGTGTGTGTGGCACTAACATATGAAAAAGCAGAAAAGTAAGAAAACTATACAGTTGTGGATTAAAGTAAAGGTCTGTTAAACCCAATGGAAATTAAACTGAATTAAATGTAGCCAGAATTGCACTCTGACAATGTTTTAGTCCTGGTCATTACGAAGAGTTATGATACCTATTAAGTTCACCCAATGAGAAGAAAGCAGGATGGTGTTTGCTTGTCTTAGCTTCCTGTTTATCCTCCATACTTTCACCTGCTACCATCATATGCAGGGGCAGAAATTGAGTGCCGCTGCTTCTCCATTGCTGCAGTGAGCTTCAACCCCACCAGAATCACTCAGAAAGACTTTCTTAGGCCTCCCACATCTTAGGGCTGCCCAAATCCAGATGACTGCTGGATGGTGGCAAAGAGAACTTCCTGTATCTTTTTGCTACCATCTGATGATCAGGTCATCCAAATTTTTGCCACCTAGAAACGTTAAGCCTAGATTCTCTTCTCTTGTTCCTTCACAAGCCAGGAGGAGGAGACTGGAAAGAGGAAGAGAATGGCCATTAGCGATTGTCAGGGAACCCACCAGGGCTGCAAGGACTCTTATTTTCCACTCATGCTGCTGCTATTAAAATGACAGCTGATCCAACAGTGGGGGTGGTGGTGGCAGCATTGGTGCTTGCCTCACTGACTCAGTTCCTCCTTCTCTCCTGCTCTTCTGCTAGAGTTCTGCTACCATAACTGGGCTGCAACTATCCAAGCAATCACTAGACACAGCAGCAAAGAGATATAGAAAACTCTACTTCTTTTCTGCCATCTAGTGATTGTTGGGATTTTTTACACATCCATACAGTAGCCCTTCCTTGGGCAATCAGAGAAAGGAATGGGTGGCAAGAGGGAACACGATGCACCCTCTGTGCCACTGCCCTCCCCCCAATGGCTCCTCCCCACCTTCACTATATTTATGCTACTGCCAGAGGGACTAAAAGTGTGGCCCTTTGGCTGCTTGTGGCCCACCAGCTGATCTTTGCAGACTCCCCCCCACCAACTCAGGCTACCCAATTGAATTCTCCCTTTGTAATGAACCAAACATGGAACAGAAATATGATTGAGCAAGCATGACCCACCCTCTCCTTTCTCCTGTTGAAATTATGGGGAAAAAAAGAAGAACAAGTATCCCAGTACTGTTTAAATTAACCTATAGCACCAAAGTGAGTGACTCCAAAATGTTTAAGTTCCTACCCTAAGTTGAATAATTCTGTATAGCTGAATAAGGGTACACAGTTGCCTTTTTAATCTAAATATCTGTATTCACATGTTTGTACATATGTGTAGGAATTCTATAGTTTATTTTAAAAAGCCTTTGGATTCAGCTCTAAACACTGCCTCATTTCTTTCCATGAGCTGAAGCACTTTTTTTTTTTAAAAAAAGGACGTGAAATGTATACTGTATGATCTCCTTTATTAAAATGCCTGCCAAATTAAACTTCTGTTCCTTTTTTATTCCCACTGGATCAGTTATGGAAAGCTAAGCAGTGGAGTTGGCACCTTGAAGCAAAATTCATATCCAGTTCATGTCATTGCTTTTCCTTCAGCCTATATAGCTTCACACGTCCTTTGGAACGAATGAATGAATATATATATATATATATATATATATATATATATATATATATATATAATATTTGCCTCTTGTTCTGCTCATATGGCTGGTGAACACTGCACTGCAGCAAAAAAGTTATATGGAGGTCATCATTTCTTTAGGCAAACTTTAATTTCAGGGCTCTATTTCACAGTATCTCATCAGGCCAGTTCCTCATACTCTAGTGGTAATAACCTCCCTGCTGAGCACTTGAGGGCAGAAACTAAGGTAGGTGAAAATCTGTAAGCTTTTCCCCACTGCAGAACTGAAGGACGCTCCAGCCTTTCTTGGGTTGGCAGAAAACTAGACTGGCATGAAATGGCATAAAAGATTCTGTATACCTTGAGGCTGCCCCAGGACATGGTTGAAATAAAGATGAATACAAAGCTTTCGTACCAGTGAACTAAGGCTGACTTAAACCTGTGTCCTTTGTGATCAGAGGACAAGATGAAGGGGGGAAAACATGTTCATGCGACATGGCCTAATTCTGGTCTGGGTCAATACTGACTTGTTTGCTCCAGGAGGAAATAAGGAAACCTTATTTCCATAAGGTGCACACAGTGGAGGTTCTTAGGTCCTGCTTTGCTGTGGCAACAGCTATCCTTTAGAGCAGTGTTTCTCAGCCTTGACCATTTTAAGATGTGTGGTCTTCAACTCCCAGAATTCCCCAGCCAGCCTGCTTGCTGGGGAATTCTGGGACTTGAAGTCCACATGTCTTAAAATTGGTAAAGTTGAGAAACACTGTTTTAAAGGAACCTCTCACTTGGTGGAGGTTGGCCCCTTCATTTTTGGCCTTCTAGAATCTACTGAAAATAGAGCACTGGAGTACCTACAGTGATGCATGGTGACTAGGAACAGTGAATGTACCATGGTCGTAGATTTTACGATTTTGTACTTGTGTGATTTAAATTTTTCACCATGGATGTTTTATTTCCTATGTTTTATTACTGTAAACTGCCAAGAGCCTTGGGACTGTGGTAGGTAATAAATAAAACAAATGAATACATATCACATGCATTCAGACAATTCCATTCCATAACATTTTTTGTAATTTAAAAAAAAAGAGAAACACCTTCATTTGTTACCATGTTCAATTTTTCTTGATGCTGTTTTTAATTCCACTTCCCCTGCCACTCTTTTGTTCACAGATTTCCAAATGTGCACTTTTGTACATGTAGACATTGTGGGAGGAGTGCCATTGTCACTTTATGGTGACAAAAATTCAAAAGGAGTCTGGCTGTCTGCCTCTGATGAAGGGAGTCGCAGCACACAAAAGTTTATGCCTTTTAATAAAGTGTTAGTCAGAAAAGATGCTACTGGACTCTTGATTTTATTTTATTATTATTATTATTATTATTATTATTTGTGCACATGTATTTCAGATGCTCATTTTGTTTCTCATTATTGAGCTCTAAACAACAGACCCATCATAGTATTGATTTTGGTGGGTGCATGGTTCTAAAATAAATTTGTGGCAGATTTCCTTTCACACAATATAGAGAAGCTAGAGTTAAAAGACAGGCCAACCATAAAGGACAGAAGCAGGGGTTTTGTGCATGGAAGGGTATGAATACTACAGAACAGCTACTTAGCAGCTCTGCAGTGTTCAAATTTCCTTAGGCTGTATGGCAGAGAAATAATCTTCCCATTACCTATGTCATTGCTGAAAATTATTAAAATATGAGGAGTCCCCTACCCCCATCTCTGCCTCTCTCTCTCTCTAAATCTATGCATAGGTCTGTATGTTACTGTATTTAATTACTATATTCACAATACAGTAATCTTATAGCTAGAGAGGGTATGTTCTGAATAATAGTAATTTGCAGATAGTTTGGATATGGGTCACGTTAATGCACAGCAGTCTGTATGAGCTCTCCTACCCAACATCTGAGAAAACAGCTTGAACATAATAAAAACCAAACTCCTTGGGATCACATCTGGCAACTTTTCAATTAATTCAGCTATTATCACCTGCATTTTTATAGACCTGAAGCAAAACTACAGAGCACCAGCAGCTTTATTTCATGTATCTGTTGGATCCCTCTTGGACCTAGAGGGTGCCAGTAACTCTATCCCTCCCTTTTTTCCCCAAGATATAATGAGTACTAGTCTTAGAGATTTGATGTTCTATTGTATATTTCTGAATATTAGTTGATTATGCTTTTAATTGCATTAATGCACTGATATCTGTATTAATATCAGATATTCAATTAGTTCATATTGAGCTGCAATAATTTTTGCTAACAATAAATTTATGTTATGTTATGTTTTTGATCATACATGCCCATCTCACAAAAAAGTAATTCTGGGTGGCATACAGAATATTGATATAAACTCTTTCAAAATGTATTTTTTTTAATTATGAACACCTTTTACATACCACTTCAATTTTACAAATTGCCATGGAAATAAATTCTACTGTCCTAACATGGAATCCAACATTGTTCCCCTAATATATGCAAGTTGTGATTGCTGATTGAATTTGTGGCGCTGTGATGTATACAAATATATACAAATCCATTTCTGCCCTCTGTGCTTTTTGGCTGAGTGTCAATTGACTTGGTTGTAAACGCTGAATGCCTCACTTTTACTCACAGACTGGCACATACACAAACCCTTTTAGGTGACAGAAGAATACAACAAACAAACAAATGTACAAACAGTTGTGTTATTTTACTGATTGATTCTTAATATATTTTCTATTACAAAGGGTTCTAAATTAATAATTATTGGAATAATAATATGCTTCCTTTTACCTAAACAAATCCTGATTTTATTTATTGCAATTGTTTGTACACTGCCTACTTCTATGAATGCCACAGAGGTTTAACAGACAGTTATAGAAAATTGTAAATCAATTCTAGCAGAGACAAAAATGGTGAGTTCTTATTATATTTGCTAAAGCTTTTGAAAATGAAAAGCATTTTCATCAGCTTTCTTCGAGATAAAAACATGTTTTTTTTCTATCAAAAGAAAACTGCTTTAAGCAACAACAGAAACAAAACAGCCTTTTGGGAATGGAGTGTTTATTAATTATTTTTAAAATAATATAACAGGAGTTGTTTCCATTAAGAACATTTGTTGCAAATGTTTAAAATATCTGTTTCTCCTAATCTCAAAGACAGGAAAATGCCTCTATGAACCTGGGGTTTATTTTCCCATTCTTCTTAACCTCAGGGATTTAATTATGACCTTTTGTGTTCTGCATTTTATGAGATTTTCGGGGGGGGGAAATCTTAGGGTACGAATATCCACAGAAAAACAGTTCATGCTAAGTGACTGTCAGCAAGTGGATTTTGAAACTGTAATCTGAGTATTTATGTGGGAAATACCAAGAGTTAGACTGTTTCCACTGTTTCAAGTGAACATATAATTTCCTCTTTCTTGTATGGAAAATTTGCCCTTATGCAGCTTTAACACAGCTATTTGCCAAGTAAACCATAATTTTTGAGCTTTTCTTGTTTCTCTTATGCCTAGTTCTGCACTGTGATGAGGAGCTGTGAACCAAGAGCTCAGGGAGAGCTTTGCTTAAACAATCAATAGTGACCATTTGTGAAGATTTGGAGAAAACATGCATTGATTCTAAATATGCATTGATTCTGGTTTCTGTAAAGCTGAACCAAGCAGTATGTATGTACTATGTACATATGTATTTTCTTATTTATTTGATTTAGATAGCTGCCCATCTCACATATGTGACTCTAGGCAGCTTATTAAACAAACAAGCTTATTACACAGACTTTTATAGCTGCCTGTGTACCAGAAGGAACTCTTGGCAACAAATAGAATAAAATCAGTAGTACATGTTCTGTTAATTAAAACACTGTCCTTTTGCATATGATTCTACTATCCTCTGTACAACCGTATGCTAAACGTTCTTTTTGAGTCACGTAACTAACTATACATGAGTACACGTACACTAATGGTCTAATGGTCTAATGGTCTGTACGTTACTTCATCTATCTCCTGGCAGCATTTCCTGCTTTCCCTGACACCCAACAAGCAGGAATATAAACTGAAGACCAGAGATTCACAACTGTACAGGTAGTCTTCAGTTAATGACCACAATTGGGACCGGAATTTTGGTCATTAAGCAAATCTGACCCAATTTTATGACCTTTTTGCAGTAGTTGTTAAGTGAATCACCATGGGCATTAAGCAAACCATGTGGTTGTTAAGCAAATCACATGGTTCCCCACTGATTTTGCTTGCCAGAAGCCAGCCAGGAAGGTCAAAAATGGTGATCATGTGACCATGGGATGCTGCAAAGGTCATAAATGCAAACAGGCTGCCAGGCACCTGAATCATGTTCACATGACCACAGGGACTCTGCAACAGTTGTAAGTGTGAGGACTGGTTGTAAGTCAGTTTTTCCAGCACTGTTGTAAGTCTGAACCATCACTAACTGAATAGTTGTTAAGTGAGGACTACCTGTGTTGTTCTCTGGTGCTGAAGGACAAGATAGCTGTCAGCTTTAGATCAAAATTTTAAAGGGGCAGTTTGGGTGTAGGAAAAGCTTCCTGACTTAGAACCATTCTCACTATCTTGCATCCCAGCTCCTGATCCCAATTCCTTGCCTTTCTTCTATCACTCCCTGACATTTTCTGAGAACTTTCTGGACTTCTGCTAGAGCAGTATTCCCCATTCTGTTATGTTCAGTATACTGTGAATGTGGTTATTCAAGTCATTCCAGGTTATTCAAGATCAGATTTTATTCTACTGTACATAACGTACTGAACACCTACATTTGAAGTTCTACAGATGAACATATTTCCTTTGTCACTTCAAGAATATATTTGTTTAAATACAGGTATGTTGATTCTTGCAGGATTTTGAGTGGCCTCTAGATGTAAATAGCCAGCTCTGGCCTGAGTTTATCACTGAATTTCTCTTGGCTTACTTGGAGAAATGTCCTCTTCCCCCCTGTGCTTTTAAAGAAATGCTTGTGAATTGGACATGAGAGTCCCCTGGGGCATGATGGGAAAATTAATTGAAGATTCGCTGTCCTTGGAATTTACCTCTGCTAGAATTTAATAGCTCAGATGAATTTCTATCACATGTTAATATATTACAATGACACTTTGGCATTTTGGGCTTGGCATTTCTTCAATTACTATTCTGCTGTCATTGCTGTTTGCCACTGCAGAGCTTTAGTCATGTAATGTTCAATCTAATCATTCACTTTCTATTCTATTTGTTTGCCTGGCAAGGTCTTATAGATTACAGTTTCTTCTTGTGTGTTTGTTTGTCTATACAGCACAAACCTGTTTTCTACTATCCACTTTCCTATGTCTTGTGGGACAATTCCAGGCAGAGCTGCTGAGAATGTTTACATGGTGACACACAGTCATGCAGAACACTACCTGCCACCGCTTTGAAACCCTCCAGAGACATTTTTGAATTAAAACAGATCATACATTTTAAGAGAGAAAAACATCAAAAGATACCCAACCATCTTAAGATCATTGATTCTTGACTTGTACTGCTGTTTCCTGTTTCCTGTTCTGTTTGAATGTTGTATAAGCTGAAAGACTATCTGTATTTATTTATCTAGACATACCAGAGGCATCTCTAAAATCTGTTGGTGTCCCAAGACTTCATATGCTTATTACCTCTTTTTTCTTCATGATTTCATTTTTTTCCCTTTGCTTATTGTTGTTGTTAGATTTTGTGTTTGTTGTTCTTCCCAAGATAGTATTTGTGAATTCTGTATATCCATTTGGGACACTTCCATGCAGAACTGTTGATCAAAAGGCATGGCTCAGTTGTTCCCTTATAGATATATAAGGTGATAAAAATGATAAAAGTACTATGGAAAAACAAAGGAACATTACAAATGAAAAACAATAACATCTGAACCCTCATGAAATCCATGAATGAGATAGGGTAAATTGCAGATCAAAATGCTCAGCAAAATGAGTGGTGGTCTTGTCATTACTTCCAGCATCTTCAATAAAATAATACACAATTCTACCTAAGTATTTATGTATCGATACTTTGGTGTCCATCACCCTGAGGCACCAAGTAATAACTTAACATGTAAAAATAGCACTAAGGACACATGAGGATCACTTTATTTTGCTGAAGCTGAGCAGATCTGGATATGGTTGGTTTATGAATGGGATCACTAAGTTCCACTTAGGAAGGAAGACAGAATGGTTATCTGCTCATTATTGACATTAACACAAATAAGTGAGCATTCAATTAACAACATTCCCCCCTGTCCATTATAGGATGGATTATGAAAATGCTTTGGGAGTACTTTCATATGGTTACCATCATATATTCTCACTCACCCACCCTGAAAAATACTAGCTTCTCCTTCTTGTCCTTCTCCTTTTTAGTACCGCATAGCATCAAGCCTTAGCTTTTTCAGGCCATACTTTATCATAATTTTCCAGCAAGTAGTGAGGTTCAATTTTCACAATTTCTATAAACCATAAAGTCACTATGGCCACAACACATGATGGTCTTATTGCATCATCCATTATGTCAAATGGACTCCTCTCCATGAAACTTCTGCCATAGCAATAGTTTAACCTTTAAAATGCCACAGTGTTCTTTGTCTTGTGAATATATGTGTTGTAACAGAATCTGCCCTAAAATAGTTATTAACAGCTATGAGACACAGTCTACATTTTCCCAGTAGGAAGATATTCATAATAACTTGCATTAAATATGCGACTGAAAGTGGTTCCAACTGATTTTCTACCATCATCATTTCCATGTGATGTCCTTCTGTTTCCTACTGATTTTTCTTCATTTTTTAAAAGTCTGAATTAATTCCACTGGAACAGCTCATGCTGGTAATTAAGATGTAAATCTGGAATTGTGTGACTTGGGGCAGGGCAGTTAAAATAAGCTTTACAGCAATGCACTTAAAGTATTAAATAGATTCTGCAAAAGATTAACTACCAATTTCCCTTTTGTCAGAATGAAACATGAAGCATTTCTGTTATGATAACAAGCATGGAGGAATTTCACAGAGGGAGAGGTGCTGACATTCAAATTTACAGTACTTATACTTGTAAAATTTTGTCAGCCTGCCTAAAACATTTCTCATTACCAACAACACTTCCATGCCCTTTTGCCTTCACATGAATACCAACTTCTATTTAACGCTTTATTTCACAATTCCTCTCTTTGCTTCCCCCTGCTTAGTTAATTCTGGTCATATCTCTTAATTGTTCAATACGTATGTCAAAGCCAGTGTTTTACTTATGAAGAAGAGTAAAGGAAAGTAAGTTTTTAAAATGTAGACATTTTCTGCACATTTATCTTGGGGATTTGTGTACCATGGCTTGAGGGTACATGATTGTAGATGCTCTGTAACAGTGAAACCCTCACTTTTTCATTAGGCAAGGTTTGCAGTTAAGGCCTAGCCACCAATAGCAGGAGGAAGATCTGCTTACAGAGAAATATAGTTGACCAGAGTCAGGACATTAGAGGGCTATGCTCCAGATGAGAGCCAGTTTGGTATAGTGGTTGAGTGTCATGTTCGCCGTTTCAATGTCTTTGATGCATCGTAACGTTTCGCATGTCATTAATTGGATGCGTGTTTCATCTTTCTCGGGAGGATGGGAACGGTTATCTTTTGGCTTTGCTTTGGAATGTATTTGTATTATCTACTGCGCTCAAGGTTACTTTCCCAGGCTAGCAACTCTGACGATTGCTAGCACCTGTGTCGGGCGGGGCTGTTACGAGGGAGGCGGGATACGTTTGCACCAAGGGTTTAAGTTTGTATTTGGCGCGCTTTTGCTCATTCTCAGCTTTCTTTGTATCTGCCTTTAGTACTCTAAATAAATCAGATTTCATTTAGCAGCCTCTTGTGAGTCTGAGTATTTGGGGGCTAGGGCAACCATTACATAAAGCTGAGAATCTAAGTTCCTAACTCCGCTGGCCCCTGTCCAGGAAAGACAAGCGTCTAACCCTGTGAGGGAGAGAGCCCGCGATGACTGAACCCGACATCATGATGATGGAGGAAGGGGAACCGGACTCGACCGTGAGGCAGTCCGGCCGACCGTCCCAAGCTGGGGAGCTGTCAGCCATCCGAGAGGAGGCGAGCTCCGAGTCGGAGAGCGAAGCCGGGGGGCTGAAAACGGGCCCAGAGACCACCGTAAATTCTCCGGGCGAGCTGCTCACCTGGGATACGACCCAAGGAGATGCCACGGCAGCGGGGGGTCCCTCCTGGAGGCAGAGATACCCATTGTCCCCCAACGTGGTGCAGGTGCAGCCAACGGAGGGCTCACCCACTCCGGATCGGATCCGAGTGTTGGAGTCCAAAATGGATTCGTTGGAGGCTATATTGAAACAGCTGAGCTTGGATGTGACTTCGTTGCGAGAGGTCCGGGAAGAATCAAGCCAAAGGCATTCAACCCCCTCTTCCCAGGGGCTGTCCCCGGAACGGCGACGGGTGGTGCGGAGGCGCGAAGGGGACCAGTCGGTCCGGATGGAAATCGCAGCATCGCCAGGGCGATCGCCCCGGGGCCCCGTGCCGCCCCAAGCCAGGGGAACACAAGCCGCGGCAGCACCGGTGGTGGGGCGCAGCGCGGCGGGAGGCGGCATGCGAGACTTCCCTGTCAAGTTTGATGGGGACCCGACCAAACTCTCGTTCTTCCTGACGAACGCGAAAGCCTATATGGAAGAATGGGGGGCGTTTTTCCAATCGGAAAAGGCAAGGATCATCACCATTGCCACCAAACTGAAGGGGAGGGCGGCAGACTGGTATGTCCAGATGTGCCAGTCGGAGGCGCCCGAACTGGAAAGTCTCGAGGAGTTCCTCTGGGCGTTGAAGCAACACTTCGAGGACCCCTTAGCAAAGGAGAGAGCAAAGCGAGCCCTGAAGGAACTCAAGCAGGGGTTCAGATCAGTGGCCGATTATGCTTTGGAGTTTAAAGCGCTAGCTGGGAAGGTGGATGACTGGTCCCAAGCCACCATTATCGAGCTCTTCAAGGATGGCTTGAATACAGAGGTGCTGCGCTGGTCCCTGGGGAGGGACGACCCATACACGCTTTATGAGTGGATCCTGCTGGCGGGGAGGGCTGAACATGCACAGGAGATCTTTGCCCAGCGGAGGACCGCCAAGTCGGGGCGGGAGGTGAAGCCCAGCCGCCCATCGACCACCGGGGGGAAACCGGGACAACGACCCTGGGACGAGGAGCGGGAGAAGCGGTACGCAAAAGGCTTGTGCCTGAGATGTGGTAAGGAGGGGCATAGAGTGGCAGCATGCCCGAAGGCAAAGGTGGAGGAACGGCCCGGAAAACCGCCAGCAAAGTCCCCTGCATTGCCGAGGAAGCAAAAAGCTGCGGTGGCTGAAACCGAGGGAGACGATGTAATGTTCTTCGAAATTGAGGGGGAGACCGAAATCCCGCAGCCGGCGGGAAACGCCAGCCACCTGCTCTAAAGGGCGCCGCTGGGCAGGTGGTAGAGGATGGGCGCGAGCCTCCATCGGTGAGTGGCACTTACCGCATACTCATGGTGAAATTGAAATTGGGCTCTCAATCCAAGACTGTGGAAGTATGGGCCATGATTGATTCGGGGTGTTCCCGCTGTCTTATGCACCCCGACGTGGTGGCGGCTTTGGAGCTCCCCACGTTCCCTTTACAGCGACCCATCGCTTTTACTCAGCTGGATGGGTCCGTGGCAGGGGGCCAACCGGTCACCCATTTTACAGGGCGTGTAGCCTTGCAACTGGGCAGTCACCAGGAAGGGCTGTCTTTTGTGGTGGCTCCGGTTGGGGGGCCATTGGTGGTGTTGGGGGTACCCTGGTTGGTGCAGCAAAACCCCCACATAAACTGGGTCTACCGAACTATCACGTTTAGGGATGGGTTTTATCAAGCGGCCGAGGGGAAGGGTGCCCCAGAGGAGATGGTGGGGGTTGCGGCAGCTGCGACTCCGCCTTACCCGGCCTCTCCTCTGGAAGGCTTGCCGGCCGAGTACTGGATGTTTGCTGATGTATTCGGTGAAAAGGAAGCCGATCAGTTGCCCCCCCATCGAAAGACGGACTGTGCCATAGAACTGTTGCCCAACACCCAATTGCCTAAACCAAAAATTTATTCCATGACTCAGAAGGAACTAACTCTGTTGAGGGAATTTGTGGACAAAAATCTGGCGCGCGGATTTATTGAGCCGGCAAATTCACCCGTGGGGGCGCCGGTTCTTTTTCGCCCAAAAAAGGACGGGACATTGAGACTTTGTACGGATTTCCGCGGATTAAATGCCGTCTCAATTTCCAACAAATATCCCTTGCCATTGATAAAGGACATGTTGTCACATCTGGCCAAGGGCAAGATCTTCTCTAAGCTGGATTTAAGAGAAGCCTACTATCGTGTACGGATCAAGGAGGGGGATGAGTGGAAAACCGCCTTCAATTGCCCGTTGGGAGCTTTCCAGTATAAGGTGTTGCCGTTTGGGTTGGCTGGGGCCCCTGGGGTATTTATGCAATTAATCAATGAGGTTTTGCATGAACATCTGTTCAAAGGTGTACTTGTGTATTTGGATGATGTATTGATTTATACTGAAACCATGAAAGAGCATGTAGCTCTGGTAAAGCAGGTATTGTGTAAACTCAGGTCGGCTGAATTGTATGCTAAGCTGTCGAAATGTGCCTTTCATCAGACCCAAATTGACTACTTGGGGTATAGAATTTCTGATAAAGGCATAGAAATGGATCCTGCCAAGGTGCAGGCTATCATGGACTGGGAGAGTCCCCGCACCCGCAGGCAACTTCAAAGTTTCTTGGGGTTCAGCAACTATTACAGATTGTTCATAAGGGGATTCGCTGAGATTGCCTTGCCCCTAACTGAGCTGCTGCGAACCAAAGGGGTGGGAGATACTAGGAGAGTCAAGAATCCCGGAGCGCTGTTGAGGTGGACGCCTGCTTGTCAAACGGCGTTTGAGCGCCTGAAAGCCGCTTTTGTCAAAGAGCCAATTTTACAGCATCCTGATCCCTCCAAACCGTTTGTTGTACAGGCAGATGCTTCCGATTATTCTATTGGGGCATTGTTGATGCAGAAGGATGAGGCAGGATGCCTCAAGCCCTGTGCCTACTTATCCCGCAAATTCTCTGAGACTGAAAGGCGTTGGCATGTTTGGGAGAAGGAGGCATTTGCAGTAAAGGCTGCATTAGAAGCTTGGAGGCATCTGTTAGAAGGGGCAAATCATCCCTTTGAAGTATGGACTGACCATAAAAACTTGGAGGCTCTTAGTACCCCTAGGAAACTGAGCCCCAAACAAGTTCGTTGGGCTCAATTTTTCAACCGATTCAATTTTCAGTTTAAATTTATTCCAGGGAAAAAGAACTTCTTGGCTGATGCCTTGTCAAGGCAACCTCAGGACTCTGGGGCAGCGCCAGATGTGGTAAGCACCCTATGGACGGCGCCCCAATTGGGCATGCAGGCTGTGACGCGAAGCCAAACGCGCGCGCAGCAGCCGCCCACTACAAGCGCTGTTCAGCCAAGTCCTTTGTCAATTCCCTCCCAGTTGCAACAAAAGTTTCTAAAAGAACTAAAAACGGATACTTGGTTGCTTGCAAATAAAGACAATGTTACTTTTGACAGAGGCTTTGCTTGGAAATCCGACCGCCTCTACGTCCCTGAAAGCCTCAGAAAAGATGTGTTACTACGTTCACACGATGACAAACTTGCAGGTCACTTCGGGTTTGTAAAAACCTTGCACCTCGTTCGGAGGCAATTCTGGTGGCCCACGCTACGTAAAGATGTCAAAGACTACATTGCCTCCTGCACTGTTTGTGCAATGTCCAAGCGCAAGGTGGGCAAGCCCCAAGGACTGCTGCAACCGGTGGCAGCCCCTTCTTCCCCTTGGGAGGAAATCTCCATGGACTTTATTGTCGAGCTCCCGCCCAGCCAACGCAAAACGGTCATTTGGGTGGTCAAAGACTATTTCTCCAAACAGGCGCACTTCATCCCTTGCGTGTCCATTCCGTCGGCCCGTCAATTGGCTCGCCTATTCCTTGTACACGTGTACAGGTTACACGGATGTCCCTCCCGCTTGATTTCGGACAGAGGTACACAATTTACCTCGCAATTTTGGCGGGCGTTTCTCAAGCTGTTGGGCACGAAACAAGCCCTCTCCACGGCTTGGCATCCTCAGACGGACGGGGCCACTGAGGCGCTTAACTCGACTCTAGAACAGTACCTTCGAGCTTTTGTGAATTACCAGCAGGACAATTGGGTAGACCTCCTACCATTTGCTGAAGTGGCTTACAACAATGCAGTGCATCAAAGCACTGGCCAAACCCCCTTTCGGGTTGCCCTGGGTAAAGACTTTGTACCTATCTCTGATCTACCACAACCTCCGGCTGGTGCAGTCACTCCAGATGATTGGACAACACAACTGGCTGACTCCTGGCCAATGATTCAAAATGCATTGGCAGATGCACAAGCAGATTATAAACTATATGCTGATCGGAAGCGGGCCCCCCAACCGGCATTCCAAGTGGGGGACTCTGTGTACCTTTCAACAAAGTTTATCAAGTCATCCCAACCTTCAAAGAAACTTGCGCCTAAGTTTGTGGGTCCTTTCCCGATTATCGCTCAGATTAACCCTGTGACTTTTAAACTTGACTTGCCTCATAACCTTAAACGCTTACACCCTGTTTTTCATTGCAGCTTACTCAAACAGACTATTCCTTCTGACCGATGGCATCGTCAACCTCCACCTCCCACCCCCATCATGATTGATGGTCAGCAACACTTCGAAGTTAAAGAAATTCTGGACTCTAGACGCCTTCGCAATTCTTTGCAATACTTAGTTCGTTGGAAACATTTCCCTCATCCTGAGTGGGTCGCTGCACCAGATGTAGCTTCCCCTGTTTTGGTAGCCCGCTTCCACTCTGCTTATCCCACAAAACCGGGTCCCTAAGTGTATTTTTAGGAGGGCGGTATGTCATGTTCGCCGTTTCAATGTCTTTGATGCATCGTAACGTTTCGCATGTCATTAATTGGATGCGTGTTTCATCTTTCTCGGGAGGATGGGAACGGTTATCTTTTGGCTTTGCTTTGGAATGTATTTGTATTATCTACTGCGCTCAAGGTTACTTTCCCAGGCTAGCAACTCTGACGATTGCTAGCACCTGTGTCGGGCGGGGCTGTTACGAGGGAGGCGGGATACGTTTGCACCAAGGGTTTAAGTTTGTATTTGGCGCGCTTTTGCTCATTCTCAGCTTTCTTTGTATCTGCCTTTAGTACTCTAAATAAATCAGATTTCATTTAGCAGCCTCTTGTGAGTCTGAGTATTTGGGGGCTAGGGCAACCATTACATTGAGGCACCAGGCTACAAACCGGGAGACTGTGAGTTCTAGTCCTGCCCGAGGCACAAAGCCAGCTGGGTGACCTTGGGCCAGTCACTCTGTCTCAGCCCTGGCAAGAAGGCAATGGCAAGCCACTTCTGAAAAACCTTGCCAAGAAAACTGCAGGGACTTGTCCAGGCACTCTCCGAGAATTAGACATGATTGAACAGATTAAAAAAAAATGCTCCAGATAAGTTGGGAGAATTCTCAACCAGGACAATTCCCCACTTGAACCTAACTATAGTAGAAACATGCCCTGATAGCATGATTTCTTTCTGCCATGTCCCCCTGCCATTGCCTTCATCTCATTCCCAGCCCATGAGTGAAACAAACCTACTTTTCCTTAGATGTACCGCCATGAAAATTGTATTTCCCCATTTATTCCAACAGCGTCCAAGGGAAGCTTCAAAGTAGGTAAGGGAATTCATAATAGATATACAAAATCATGCGGGAAATGTGAACAGATAGAAGTCTCTTCCTCCCAGTGTGGGATGCTGGGTCATCCACTGACTCTAAATGGGGGATATTCAGGACTGTTAAAAGAAAGTGCTTCTTCATATAATATATAGTTAAGCTTAAAAAAGAGAGCCAAGATAGTGTAATGATTAAAGGATCTGTGTTTGTGTGTGTGTGTGTGTGTATGCGCACATGCAAGTGTGTGCCTTTGAATCAGTGTTGCCTGGACAAGTCCCTGCAGTTTTCTTGGCAAGATTTCAGAAGTGGCTTGCCATTGCCTGCTTCCTGGGGCTGAGAGTGACTGGCTTTGTGCCTAAGGTGGGACTAGAACTCATGGTCTCCTGGTTTCTAACCCAGTGCCTTAACCACTACACCCAAATGGCTCTTTTGGTTAAGGTGTTAGACCATGAGAAAAAAGTTAGTTCTCAGATATGATGGTCTGGGTCATTTTTTTCCAGGATTTATCAGGAAAGGCTGTAGAAAGAGATGGCTTACATGCAAAAGTTCTCTGATTCAGTTCATGGTCTACCCAGGTAGGGTTGGGA